>NW_028135351.1:0-163000 GCF_964662115.1 Mustela nivalis | reverse complement strand
GGTGTCACGATGACATGGAGGATTTCCCACGATGGGAATTGTGAGATGCTCCAAACCACAATGATTCCTTCTGTGGGACAGTCGAGACATGTTGGATGGCTCCAGGACATCCCATAAGGAAGTTATCCAGAGCAGGGTTCTAAGGATGGATGCCTGGGCAGTCTACCTCCCATTCCAGGTGTCTCATAGTGTCAAGGCAAGTTCGATCTGCTGGATCTAGGGGAGGAACCGAGGCGGGTGTTTTGAAATGGGTGAGTTGAGGATGTGTCATAATGTGCATTTGTGTCCATGTAGACCTTGGAATGGGGTGCTTGATCCGGGACCTTGAGGGATGTTCATAACTGGAGGTTTTGATGGAGCTCTAAAGAGTATGTTTCCTATGTAGAGAAGAGAATTGTTTTGATGAGTGCCTAAGGAATCTCCCATATGCTGGTATTGGAAACCAGGACTCTCAGGAGAGATGACTGGAATCAAAAGCAATGGATCTGATTAGGGCCTAAGTGCCCGTCCAGTTCAATCTTATTCTATGGGGATATCTGTGTCTGGGTCTGAGTGGAGGTGGTTTCATAACTTGTGAAAGATCATCCCTGTGTGTCCTGGGCAGCCAACACAATTCAGATGGCCTGGGGGAGTTTGGAGGATTCTCCTAATCTATAGGGTTGTGGCCAATGGAAATGGCAGAATTCCCCTGGAGAGGGAAGCCACAGTCCTGAGGTGTGGCTCCAGGGGCCCCAGCTTGGATGGTCTGTGGGCCAGGACTGTGGGGACAGTATTCTGAAAACACAAACTCAGCTTATGTTTTGGTATGTATGTATGAAGGCTCGATCAACAGACCGTGAGAATTTTCCGGGCTATGAACAAAGGGCGAGTATGTGGCGCTTGCTCAGGGTTTTGTCTCTGGATTTTGTGTCAACGGTGGCCGTGGAATTTCGGGATGTCCTCAAGGGCCATGGACAATTCTTTCTCTGGTCATATGGCCTGATCCCAAGTGGTTGGGATCATTCTGTGGATTGGAAGAGTCTTTTCTGTATATATATATATATATATATATATATATATATTTTTTTTTTTTTTTTTTACCTCAGGTGTCCCACCAAAGAGGGATTCCAGAGAAGAGCCCTGAGTAGGGGTGACTAGACATCTCGAACTCTGGTTGAGATTGGGGGACTAGGGGCTTGGCAAGCCCCATATGTGGGCTGTTGTTCCAGTCACTAAGAGGCTTTACATGAGGATAGGGCTCACGCTGAGGGTCACAATGTGCGTTTGTGCACATTGTGGCCCTCAGGGATAGGTGGGGCCTCATAGTCCATGCTGCTTTCTCCTACAATGAACATTGGACAACATGCCAACCACTAGGTTTCTTGCCAAGGCGAAGGAGAAGTTCTGATTCTTGCATCACGTTCACTCCTGAGCAGTGAGTGGAGATAAGGTCTAGGTTCTGAAGGTGAAAACTGAGGTTGGGTAGAGATGATGGCCTAAAGCCATTGTGGGTGGGATATGCTCTGTGTACGGCCAGCTGTCTGGGTGTTGGACTGGAGGTCTGCCCTCAGGCTGTGTCAGACAGGGCTTTAGTGCACAGGCTAGACTGTATAATTGGGGTATGGTCGAGTGGCATGCAGGTTGTTACTCATTTGGCGTTTCTGGTTAGCCCTATAGGGCAACATTTTTCTTCTGGAGGGCAGGCAGAGTGCTGCATTGTGTCTCCAGAATTGCCAAACTGGAGGGGTGTGGCCAGGATTGTGAGGAAGGAAGTCTGAAAACACAAGCTAGCACGAGTTTTGGGGCCAAGAGCATGGCAGGCCCACTCTGCAGAGGCTGAATCGAGATCTCCTGCAGTTGAGGTCAGGGCGATTATCAGATGTTGCCTCAAGCTGGAGTTTGTGTCCATGACGGCCCCTTCCTGAAGGGGGTGGGGGCGTCATGAGGCCAGGGAGGTTTCTCTACGCTGGGAGTTGTGAGCTGCTCCATACTTCAAAGTTTCCTTCTTCAGGACAGTCGAGTACTATTGGATGGTTCCAGGATGCACCATACAGAAAGACTCGAGAGCAGGGCCCTAAGCATGGATGCCGAGAAACGCCAACTCACCTTCCCATTGCCTGGTCGAGACAAGGCACGCTCAATCTGCGGGCTCTTGGGTGAGCTACCCAGAAGGCTGAGTTTAAATGGACTCTCCTGAGGATGAGTCATAATGTGGGTTGGTGGCCATGGAGACCTTGGAATGTGGCAGTAGCTAAGGGACTCTGCAGGATTCTCCAACCCGAAGGGCTTGACAAAACTCCAACAAGGAAGTTCCCATGTGGAGATGAGAGGTCTTCTGTCTGGTGCCTCAGGAAAGCCCCGTATGCTGGTCTTCGAACCCAGGCCTCTGAGGAGTGATACCTGGACACCAAAGCAAGAGTTCATAATAGGGCCTAGGGGCCTGTCTGGTTCAATCTTCTGTCTCTGCGGATATCTGTCTGTGTGTCTGCATGGAGGTAGTAGTTGCTCAGCTTGTGTCATAATGCCCCTATTTGTCCAGTGCGGCTTGCGGTAGTGGGATGTCCTTGGGGACCTTGAGGTTTCTACTATTTTGTAGAGTTGTGGCCAATGGAATGGGCAGTTTCTTAAGAGAGAGCAGGCACAGTTCTGTGGTGTGGCTCCAGAGACCCCAGCCTGGAGGCCGTGTGGGCCATGGCTCTGCAGACAGACTTCCAAAAACCCTAACTCAGCTCAGGTTTGGGGCCGAGGTTACGGCAGGCCTGATCTACAGTCCATGAGGGGAGCTCCTCTGGATATGAAAGAAGGGTGAGAGGGAGGCAGTCGCTCAGGCTTTTGTCTCTGGATGTTTTGTCCACAATGGCCGTTTAATGTAGGAGTTGCCTCATGGGTCGTAGAAGTCTCCCTCTCTGGTAGTTTGTCCAGCCCCCAAGAGTTTGGGGTCATTCTGTGGGAAGGGAAGTGTCCTGTTTTCTGCTTCATGTGTCCCCCCAGTAGAGGGATTCTAGAGCATAGCAGTGGGTACTGACAACTGGAATACTCGCCCTCTGGTTAAGCCTGGGGGCCTATGGATATGACAAGCCCCATATGCAGGATCTTGGTCCAGCCACTGAGAGGCGTTACTTTAATACGGGACTCACGCTGCAGGTCACAATGCATGTCTGTGCCCTAGGCGGCCCTCAAGCACTGGCGTGGCCTTTCGGACAATGCAGGTTTTCCCACATTGAACGTTGGACAACATGCCAACCACAAGGTTTCTGGCCATGGGGAAGGAGGAATTCTAATTTCTGCATCTCGTTCACCCCTGGGCAGTGAATGGAGATAAGGTCTAGGTTCTGAAGCCTGAAAACCGAGGTTGGGAAGAGATGACGACCTACAGCCATAGCGGGTCCTATGTGTCCAGGCTGGGGCCAGCTGTCTGAGTGTCGTTTGGGATGTCTTGTCTCAGGCTGTGCCAGACAGGTCATTAGTATACAGGGTGGGCTGTATAATTGCTTTACAATCGAGTGGCATGCATTAGAAAATCATTTGGGGTTTCTTATTAGCAGCATAGGGCAAAGTTTTTCTTCTGGAGGGCAGGCAGAGTGCTGCATTGTGGCTTCGGAATTCCCAAACTGGAGGGCTTGTGGGCCAGGAGAGTGAGGACGGAAGTCTGAAAACACAAGCTAGGCTTAAGTTTCGGGGCAAGGACATGGCAGGCACACTCTGCAGAGCTGAATTGAGATCTCATGCATCTGAAGTCAGGTCGAGGTTCAGACTTTGGCTCAGGTTTGAATTTCTGTCCATGTTGGCCCCTTCATGAAGGGGGGGCATTATGAGGCCATGGGGGTTTTCCCACTATTGGAGTTGTGAGATGCTCCAAACCGCAAGGATTCCTTCTGTGGGACAATTAAGATTTGTTGGATGGCTCCAGGACGTCTTATAAGGTATTTTTCCAGAACAGGGTTCTAAGTATGGATGCCTGGGCAGCCAGCCTCACATTCCAATTGTCTCCTAGCAACAAGAAACGTTTGATCTGCTGGCTTGGGGTAGCAACAGAGGGGGCTGAGTTGAAATGGACTTTCCTGAGGATGGTCTTAATGGTGGTTTGAGTCCATGGAGATCTTGGTATGGGGCAGTGGCACCAGGGCCCTGAAGGATTCTCCTAACCAGAGTTTATGACAAAGCTCCAATGAGCAAGTTTTCCATGGGGAGACGAGATTTGTTCTTATTGGTGCCTCAGGAAACCACCATATGCTGGTATTGGAAACGAGGCCTCTGAGGAGAGATGCCTGGAAACCAAAGCATTGGATCCGATTAGGTCCTTGGGGCCTGTCCGGTTCAATATTCTTCTCTGGGGACATCTGTTGTCTGAGTGGAGGTAGTTGCTCAGCTGGTTTGAGATCACCCCTGTTTGTCCTGGGCGGCCTACACTATTGGGATGGCCTCGGTGACTTTGGAGGTTTTTCCTAATTTGCAAGGTTGTGGCCAATGGAATGGGAAGAATTCCTTGAAAGGGAAGCACAGTCCTGAGGTGTGGCTCCAGGGACCCAAGTGTGGAGCGTGTGTGGTCCAGGGCTATTTGGACAAATGTCTGAAAACACAAACTCCACTTAGGTTGGGGGATGTAGGTATGGCCGGCCCGATCTATAGACCGTGAGGAGACCTCTTCGGGATACGAACAAAGGGCGAATGTGAGGTGCTTGCTCATGCTTTTTTTTTTTTTTTCTGGAAATGTGTCACCGATTGCCATGGAATGTCGGGGTGTCCTCATGGGCTATCGATGAGGCTCCCTTTCTGGGGATTTGACCCGATCCCAAGAGTTTGGGGTCATTCTGTGGGAAGGGAGGAGGCCTTTCTGGTTTTTTTTGGTTTATTTTTTTTGTTTTGTTTTGTTTTTTTTAACCTTGGTGGACCACCAAAAGAGGGATTCCAGAGCAGAGTCGTGGGTGGGGGCAACTGGACAACCAGACCTCTGGTTAACATTGGGACCTAAGAACATGGCAAGCCCCATATGTGGGCTCTTGGTCCAGACACTGAGAGGCCTTGCTTGAGGATAGGTCTCACACTGAGTTTCACAATGTGTTTTTGTGCCCAAGGAGCCCTTCAAGTCAGGGCGTGGCCTAATGTACCTTGCTGGTTTCTCCTAAACTGAACGTTGCACAGTATGGGAACCACAAGTTTTCTGGCAATGGGGAAGATGGAGTTCTAATTTCTGCAACACTTTCACTCCTGGACTGTGATTGAATTTAAGGTCTAGGTTCTGAAGCCTGAAAACTGAGGTTGGGAAGAGATGAAGACCTAAGGCCATGGTGTGTCCGATGTGCTCAGTGTTCGGCCAGCTGTTGAGTGTGGGTTGGGAGGTGCAGGCTCAGGCTGTGGCAGACAGGGAATTAGTGCCCAGGCTAGACTGTATCATTGGGGTGCAGTCGAGTTTCGTGCAGAATGGTACTCATTTGTGGTTACTGGGTAGCCCCAGAGGGAAACGTTTTTCTTCTGGAGGGAAGACACAGTGCCACATAGTGGCTCCAGAATTCTCAAACTGGAAGGCTTGTGGGCCAGGAGTGTGAGGAAAAAATTCTGAGAACACAAGCCAGACTTAGATTTCGGTGTGAGGGGACGGCAGGCACCCTCTAGAGATGATTCAAGATCCCGTACACCTGAAGACAGAGCTAGGATCAGACATTTTCTTAGGTCGGAGTTTCTGTCCATGATGGCCCCTTCATGAAGGGAGGGTGTCACGAGGACATGGAGGTTTGCCCACGATGGGAATTGTGAGATGCTCCAAACCACAATGATTCCTTCTGTGGGACAGTCGAGACCTGTTGGATGGCTCCAGGACATCCCATAAGGAAGTTATCCAGAGCAGTTTTCTAAGGATGGATGCCTGGGCAGCCTGCCTCCCATTCCAGGTGTCTCATAGAGCCAAGGCAAGTTCGATCTGCTGGATCTAGGGGAGCAACCGAGGCGGGTGTGTTGAAATGGGTGAGTTGAGGATGGGTCATAATGTGCATTTGCGTCCATGTAGACCTTGGAATGGGGTGCTTGATCCGGGGCCTTGAGGGATGTTCATAACCGGAGGTTTTGATGGAGCTCTAAAGAGTATATTTCCTATGTAGAGAAGAGAATTGTTTTGATGAGTGCCTAAGGAATCTCCCATATGCTGGTATTGGAAACCAGGCCTCTGAGGAGAGATGACTGGAATCAAAAGCAATGGATCTGATTAGGGCCTAAGTGCCCTTCCAGTTCAATCTTATTCTATGGGGATATCTGTCTCTGGGTCTGAGTGGAGTTGGTTTCCTAACTTGTGAAAGATCATCCCTGTTTGTCCTGGGCAGCCAACACAATTCCGATGGCCTGGGGGAGTTTGGAGGATTCTCCTAATCTATAGGGTTGTGGCCAATGGAAATGGCAGAATTCCCCTGGAGAGGGAAGCCACAGTCCTGAGGTGTGGTTCCAGGGGCCCCAGCTTGGATTTTGTGTGGGCCAGGACTGTGGGGACAGAAGTCTGAAAACACAAACTCAGCTTAGGTTTAGGGATGTATGTATGAAAGCTCGATCTACAGACCGTGAGAATTTTCCGGGCTATGAACAAAGGGCGAGTATGTGGCGCTTGCTCAGGCTTTTGTGTCTGGATTTTGTGTCAATGGTGGCCGTGGAATGTCGGGGTGTCCTCAAGGGCCATGGACAATTCTTTCTCTGGTGATTTGGCCTGATCCCAAGTGGTTGGGATCATGCTGTGAATGGGAAGAGTCCTTTCTGTATTTTTTTTTTTTTTTTACCTCAGGTGTCCCACCAAAGAGGGATTCCCGAGTAGAGCCCTGAGTAGGGGTGACTAGACATCTCGAACTCTGGTTGAGATTGGGGGACTAGGGGCTTGGCAAGCCCCATATGTGGGCTGTTGTTCCAGTCACTAAGAGGCTTTACATGAGGATAGGGCTCACGCTGAGGGTCACAATGTATGTTTGTGCACATTGTGGCCCTCTGGGATAGGTGGGGCCTCATAGTCCATGCTGCTTTCTCCTACAATGAACATTGGACAACATGCCAACCACTAGGTTTCTTGCCAAGGCGAAGGAGAAGTTCTGATTCTTGCATCCCGTTCACTCCTGAGCAGTGAGTGGAGATAAGGTCTAGGTTCTGAAGGTGAAAACTGAGGTTGGGTAGAGATGATGGCCTAAAGCCATTGTGGGTGTGATATGCTCTGTGTATGGCCAGCTGTCTGGGTGTTGGACTGGAGGTCTGCCCTCAGGCTGTGTCAGACAGGGCTTTAGTGCACAGGCTAGACTGTATAATTGGGGTATGGTCGAGTGGCATGCAGGTTGTTACTCATTTGGCGTTTCTGGTTAGCCCTATAGGGCAACATTTTTCTTCTGGAGGGCAGGCAGAGTGCTGCATTGTGTCTCCAGAATTGCCAAACTGGAGGGGTGTGGCCAGGATTGTGAGGAAGGAAGTCTGAAAACACAAGCTAGCAGGAGTTTTGGGGCCAAGAGCATGGCAGGCCCACTCTGCAGAGGCTGAATCGAGATCTCCTGCAGGTGAGGTCAGGGCGATTATCAGATGTTGCCTCAAGCTGGAGTTTGTGTCCATGACGGCCCCTTCCTGAAGGGGGTGGGGGCGTCATGAGGCCAGGGAGATTTCCCTACGCTGGGAGTTGTGAGCTGCTCCAAACTTCAAAGTTTCCTTCTTCAGGACAGTCGAGTACTATTGGATGGTTCCAGGATGCCCCATACAGAAAGACTCGAGAGCAGGGCCCTAAGCATGGATGCCGAGAAACGCCAACTCACCTTCCCATTGCCTGGTCGAGACAAGGCACGCTCAATCTGCGGGCTCTTGGGTGAGCTACCGAGATGGCTGAGTTTAAATGGACTCTCCTGAGGATGAGTCATAATGTGGGTTGGTGGCCATGGAGACCTTGGAATGTGGCAGTAGCTAAGGGACTCTGCAGGATTCTCCAACCCGAAGGGCTTGACACAACTCCAACAAGGAAGCTTCCCATGTGGAGATGAGAGGTCTTCTGTCTGGTGCCTCAGGAAAGCCCCGTATGCTGGTCTTCGAACCCAGGCCTCTGAGGAGTGATACCTGGACACCAAAGCAAGAGTTCATAATAGGGCCTAGGGGCCTGTCTGGTTCAATCTTCTGTCTCTGCGGATTTCTGTCTGTGTGTCTGCATGGAGGTAGTAGTTGCTCAGCTTGTGTCATAATGCCCCTATTTGTCCAGTGCGGCTTGCGGTAGTGGGATGTCCTTGGGGACCTTGAGGTTTCTACTATTTTGTAGAGTTGTGGCCAATGGAATGGGCAGTTTCTTAAGAGAGAGCAGGCACAGTTCTGTGGTGTGGCTCCAGAGACCCTAGCCTGGAGGCTGTGTGGGCCATGGCTGTGCAGACAGACATCCAAAAACCCTAACTCAGCTCAGGTTTGGGGCCGAGGTTACGGCAGGCCTGATCTACAGTCCATGAGGGGAGCTCCTCTGGATATGAAAGAAGGGTGAGAGGGAGGCAGTCGCTCAGGCTTTTGTCTCTGGATGTTTTGTCCACAATGGCCGTTTAATGTAGGAGTTGCCTCATGGGTCGTAGAAGTCTCCCTCTCTGGTAGTATGTCCAGCCCCCAAGAGTTTGGGGTCATTCTGTGGGAAGGGAAGTGTCCTGTTTTCTGCTTCATGTGTCCCCCCAGTAGAGGGATTCTAGAGCATAGCAGTGGGTACTGACAACTGGAATACTCGCCCTCTGGTTAAGCCTGGGGGCCTATGGATATGACAAGCCCCATATGCAGGATCTTGGTCCAGCCACTGAGAGGCGTTACTTTAATACGGGACTCACGCTGCAGGTCACAATGCATGTCTGTGCCCTAGGCGGCCCTCAAGCACTGGCGTGGCCTTTCGGACAATGCAGGTTTTCCCACATTGAACGTTGGACAACATGCCAACCACAAGGTTTCTGGCCATGGGGAAGGAGGAATTCTAATTTCTGCATCTCGTTCACCCCTGGGCAGTGAATGGAGATAAGGTCTAGGTTCTGAAGCCTGAAAACCGAGGTTGGGAAGAGATGACGACCTACAGCCATCGCGGGTCCTATGTGTCCAGGCTGGGGCCAGCTGTCTGAGTGTCGTTTGGGATGTCTTGTCTCAGGCTGTGCCAGACAGGGCATTAGTATACAGGGTGGGCTGTATAATTGCTTTACAATCGAGTGGCATGCATTAGAAAATCATTTGGGGTTTCTTATTAGCAGCATAGGGCAAAGTTTTTCTTCTGGAAGGCAGGCAGAGTGCTGCATTGTGGCTTCGGAATTCCCAAACTGGAGGGCTTGTGGGCCAGGAGAGTGAGGACGGAAGTCTGAAAACACAAGCTAGGCTTAAGTTTCGGGGCAAGGACATGGCAGGCACACTCTGCAGATCTGAATTGAGATCTCATGCATCTGAAGTCAGGTCGAGGTTCAGACTTTGGCTCAGGTTTGAATTTCTGTCCATGTTGGCCCCTTCATGAAGGGGGGGCATTATGAGGCCATGGGGGTTTTCCCACTATTGGAGTTGTGAGATGTTCCAAACCGCAAGGATTCCTTCTGTGGGACAATTAAGATTTGTTGGATGGCTCCAGGACGTCTTATAAGGTATTTTTCCAGAACAGGGTTCTATGTATGGATGCCTGGGCAGCCAGCCTCACATTCCAATTGTCTCCTAGCAACAAGAAACGTTTGATCTGCTGGCTTGGGGTAGCAACAGAGGGGGCTGAGTTGAAATGGACTTTCCTGAGGATGGTCTTAATGGTGGTTTGAGTCCATGGAGATCTTGGTATGGGGCAGTGGCACCAGGGCCCTGAAGGATTCTCCTAACCAGAGTTTATGACAAAGCTCCAATGAGCAAGTTTTCCATGGGGAGACGAGATTTGTTCTTATTGGTGCCTCAGGAAACCACCATATGCTGGTATTGGAAACGAGGCCTCTGAGGAGAGATGCCTGGAAACCAAAGCATTGGATCCGATTAGGTCCTTGGGGCCTGTCCGGTTCAATATTCTTCTCTGGGGACATCTGTTGTCTGAGTGGAGGTAGTTGCTCAGCTGGTTTGAGATCACCCCTGTTTGTCCTGGGCGGCCTACACTATTGGGATGGCCTCGGTGACTTTGGAGGTTTTTCCTAATTTGCAAGGTTGTGGCCAATGGAATGGGAAGAATTCCTTGAAAGGGAAGCACAGTCCTGAGGTGTGGCTCCAGGGACCCAAGTGTGGAGCGTGTGTGGTCCAGGGCTATTTGGACAAATGTCTGAAAACACAAACTCCACTTAGGTTGGGGGATGTAGGTATGGCCGGCCCGATCTATAGACCGTGAGGAGACCTCTTCGGGATACGAACAAAGGGCGAATGTGAGGTGCTTGCTCATGCTTTTTTTTTTTTTTTTTTTTTTCTGGAAATGTGTCACCGATTGCCATGGAATGTCGGGGTGTCCTCATGGGCCATCGATGAGGCTCCCTTTCTGGGGATTTGACCCGATCCCAAGAGTTTGGGGTCATTCTGTGGGAAGGGAGGAGGCCTTTCTGTTTTTTTTTGGTTTATTTTTTTTGTTTTGTTTTGTTTTGTTTTGTTTTTTTTAACCTTGGTGGACCACCAAAAGAGGGATTCCAGAGCAGAGTCGTGGGTGGGGGCAACTGGACAACCAGACCTCTGGTTAACATTGGGACCTAAGAACATGGCAAGCCCCATATGTGGGCTCTTGGTCCAGACACTGAGAGGCCTTGCTTGAGGATAGGTCTCACACTGAGTTTCACAATGTGTTTTTGTGCCCAAGGAGCCCTTCAAGTCAGGGCGTGGCCTAATGTACCTTGCTGGTTTCTCCTAAACTGAACGTTGCACAGTATGGGAACCACAAGTTTTCTGGCAATGGGGAAGATGGAGTTCTAATTTCTGCAACACTTTCACTCCTGGACTGTGATTGAATTTAAGGTCTAGGTTCTGAAGCCTGAAAACTGAGGTTGGGAAGAGATGAAGACCTAAGGCCATGGTGTGTCCGATGTGCTCAGTGTTCGGCCAGCTGTTGAGTGTGGGTTGGGAGGTGCAGGCTCAGGCTGTGGCAGACAGGGAATTAGTGCCCAGGCTAGACTGTATCATTGGGGTGCAGTCGAGTTTCGTGCAGAATGGTACTCATTTGTGGTTACTGGGTAGCCCCAGAGGGAAACGTTTTTCTTCTGGAGGGAAGACACAGTGCCACATAGTGGCTCCAGAATTCTCAAACTGGAAGGCTTGTGGGCCAGGAGTGTGAGGAAAAAATTCTGAGAACACAAGCCAGACTTAGATTTCGGTGTGAGGGGACGGCAGGCACCCTCTAGAGATGATTCAAGATCCCGTACACCTGAAGACAGAGCTAGGATCAGACATTTTCTTAGGTCGGAGTTTCTGTCCATGATGGCCCCTTCATGAAGGGAGGGTGTCACGAGGACATGGAGGTTTGCCCACGATGGGAATTGTGAGATGCTCCAAACCACAATGATTCCTTCTGTGGGACAGTCGAGACCTGTTGGATGGCTCCAGGACATCCCATAAGGAAGTTATCCAGAGCAGTTTTCTAAGGATGGATGCCTGGGCAGCCTGCCTCCCATTCCAGGTGTCTCATAGAGCCAAGGCAAGTTCGATCTGCTGGATCTAGGGGAGCAACCGAGGCGGGTGTGTTGAAATGGGTGAGTTGAGGATGGGTCATAATGTGCATTTGCGTCCATGTAGACCTTGGAATGGGGTGCTTGATCCGGGGCCTTGAGGGATGTTCATAACCGGAGGTTTTGATGGAGCTCTAAAGAGTATATTTCCTATGTAGAGAAGAGAATTGTTTTGATGAGTGCCTAAGGAATCTCCCATATGCTGGTATTGGAAACCAGGCCTCTGAGGAGAGATGACTGGAATCAAAAGCAATGGATCTGATTAGGGCCTAAGTGCCCTTCCAGTTCAATCTTATTCTATGGGGATATCTGTCTCTGGGTCTGAGTGGAGTTGGTTTCCTAACTTGTGAAAGATCATCCCTGTTTGTCCTGGGCAGCCAACACAATTCCGATGGCCTGGGGGAGTTTGGAGGATTCTCCTAATCTATAGGGTTGTGGCCAATGGAAATGGCAGAATTCCCCTGGAGAGGGAAGCCACAGTCCTGAGGTGTGGCTCCAGGGGCCCCAGCTTGGATTTTGTGTGGGCCAGGACTGTGGGGACAGAAGTCTGAAAACACAAACTCAGCTTAGGTTTGGGGATGTATGTATGAAAGCTCGATCTACAGACCGTGAGAATTTTCCGGGCTATGAACAAAGGGCGAGTATGTGGCGCTTGCTCAGGCTTTTGTGTCTGGATTTTGTGTCAATGGTGGCCGTGGAATGTCGGGGTGTCCTCAAGGGCCATGGACAATTCTTCTCTGGTGATTTGGCCTGATCCCAAGTGGTTGGGATCATGCTGTGAATGGGAAGAGTCCTTTCTGTATTTTTTTTTTTTTACCTCAGGTGTCCCACCAAAGAGGGATTCCCGAGTAGAGCCCTGAGTAGGGGTGACTAGACATCTCGAACTCTGGTTGAGATTGGGGGACTAGGGGCTTGGCAAGCCCCATATGTGGGCTGTTGTTCCAGTCACTAAGAGGCTTTACATGAGGATAGGGCTCACGCTGAGGGTCACAATGTATGTTTGTGCACATTGTGGCCCTCTGGGATAGGTGGGGCCTCATAGTCCATGCTGCTTTCTCCTACAATGAACATTGGACAACATGCCAACCACTAGGTTTCTTGCCAAGGCGAAGGAGAAGTTCTGATTCTTGCATCCCGTTCACTCCTGAGCAGTGAGTGGAGATAAGGTCTAGGTTCTGAAGGTGAAAACTGAGGTTGGGTAGAGATGATGGCCTAAAGCCATTGTGGGTGTGATATGCTCTGTGTATGGCCAGCTGTCTGGGTGTTGGACTGGAGGTCTGCCCTCAGGCTGTGTCAGACAGGGCTTTAGTGCACAGGCTAGACTGTATAATTGGGGTATGGTCGAGTGGCATGCAGGTTGTTACTCATTTGGCGTTTCTGGTTAGCCCTATAGGGCAACATTTTTCTTCTGGAGGGCAGGCAGAGTGCTGCATTGTGTCTCCAGAATTGCCAAACTGGAGGGGTGTGGCCAGGATTGTGAGGAAGGAAGTCTGAAAACACAAGCTAGCACGAGTTTTGGGGCCAAGAGCATGGCAGGCCCACTCTGCAGAGGCTGAATCGAGATCTCCTGCAGGTGAGGTCAGGGCGATTATCAGATGTTGCCTCAAGCTGGAGTTTGTGTCCATGACGGCCCCTTCCTGAAGGGGGTGGGGGCGTCATAGGGCAGGGAGGTTTCCCTACGCTGGGAGTTGTGAGCTGCTCCAAACTTCAAAGTTTCCTTCTTCAGGACAGTCGAGTACGATTGGATGGTTCCAGGATGCCCCATACAGAAAGACACGAGAGCAGGGCCCTAAGCATGGATGCCGAGAAACGCCAACTCACCTTCCCATTGCCTGGTCGAGACAAGGCACGCTCAATCTGCGGGCTCTTGGGTGAGCTACCCAGAAGGCTGAGTTTAAAAGGACTCTGCTGAGGATGAGTCATAATGTGGGTTGGTGGCCATGGAGACCTTGGAATGTGGCAGTAGCTAAGGGACTCTGCAGGATTCTCCAACCCGAAGGGCTTGACACAACTCCAACATGAAGCTTCCCATGTGGAGATGAGAGGTCTTCTGTCTGGTGCCTCAGGAAAGCCCCGTATGCTGGTCTTCGAACCCAGGCCTCTGAGGAGTGATACCTGGACACCAAAGCAAGAGTTCATAATAGGGCCTAGGGGCCTGTCTGGTTCAATCTTCTGTCTCTGCGGATATCTGTCTGTGTGTCTGCATGGAGGTAGTAGTTGCTCAGCTTGTGTCATAATGCCCCTATTTGTCCAGTGCGGCTTGCGGTAGTGGGATGTCCTTGGGGACCTTGAGGTTTCTACTATTTTGTAGAGTTGTGGCCAATGGAATGGGCAGTTTCTTAGGAGAGAGCAGGCACAGTTCTGTGGTGTGGCTCCAGAGACCCCAGCCTGGAGGCTGTGTGGGCCATGGCTGTGCAGACAGACATCCAAAAACCCTAACTCAGCTCAGGTTTGGGGCCGAGGTTACGGCAGGCCTGATCTACAGTCCATGAGGGGAGCTCCTCTGGATATGAAAGAAGGGTGAGAGGGAGGCAGTCGCTCAGGCTTTTGTCTCTGGATGTTTTGTCCACAATGGCCGTTTAATGTAGGAGTTGCCTCACGGGTCGTAGAAGTCTCCCTCTCTGGTAGTTTGTCCAGCCCCCAAGAGTTTGGGGTCATTCTGTGGGAAGGGAAGTGTCCTGTTTTCTGCTTCATGTGTCCCCCCAGTAGAGGGATTCTAGAGCATAGCAGTGGGTACTGACAACTGGAATACTCGCCCTCTGGTTAAGCCTGGGGGCCTATGGATATGACAAGCCCCATATGCAGGATCTTGGTCCAGCCACTGAGAGGCGTTACTTTAATACGGGACTCACGCTGCAGGTCACAATGCATGTCTGTGCCCTAGGCGGCCCTCAAGCACTGGCGTGGCCTTTCGGACAATGCAGGTTTTCCCACATTGAACGTTGGACAACATGCCAACCACAAGGTTTCTGGCCATGGGGAAGGAGGAATTCTAATTTCTGCATCACGTTCACCCCTGGGCAGTGATTGGAGATAAGGTCTAGGTTCTGAAGCCTGAAAACCGAGGTTGGGAAGAGATGACGACCTACAGCCATAGCGGGTCCTATGTGTCCAGGTTGGGGCCAGCTGTCTGAGTGTCGTTTGGGATGTCTTGTCTCAGGCTGTGCCAGACAGGGCATTAGTATACAGGGTGGGCTGTATAATTGCTTTACAATCGAGTGGCATGCATTAGAAAATCATTTGGGGTTTCTTATTAGCAGCATAGGGCAAAGTTTTTCTTCTGGAGGGCAGGCAGAGTGCTGCATTGTGGCTTTGGAATTCCCAAACTGGAGGGCTTGTGGGCCAGGAGAGTGAGGACGGAAGTCTGAGAACACAAGCTAGGCTTAGGTTTCGGGGCAAGGACATGGCAGGCACACTCTGCAGAGCTGAATTGAGATCTCATGCGTCTGATGTCAGGTCGAGGTTCAGACTTTGGCTCAGGTTTGAGTTCCTGTCCATGTTGGCCCCTTCAGGAAGGGGGGGCATTATGAGGCCATGGGGGTTTTCCCACTTTTGGAGTTGTGAGATGCTCCAAACCGCAAGGATTCCTTCTGTGGGACAATTAAGATTTGTTGGATGGCTCCAGGACGTCTTATAAGGTACTTTTCCAGAACAGGGTTCTAAGTATGGATGCCTGGGCAGCCAGCCTCACATTCCAATTGTCTCCTAGCAACAAGAAACGTTTGATCTGCTGGCTGGGGGTAGCAACAGAGGGGGATGAGTTGAAATGGACTTTCCTGAGGATGGTCTTAATGTTGGTTTGAGTCCATGGAGACCTTGGTATGGGGCAGTGGCACCAGGGCCCTGAAGGATTCTCCTAACCAGAGGTTATGACAAAGCTCCAATGAGCAAGTTTTCCATGGGGAAACGAGATTTGTTCTTATTGGTGCCTCAGGAAACCACCATATGCTGTTATTGGAAACGAGGCCTCTGAGGAGAGAGGCCTGGAAACCAAAGCATTGAATCTGATTAGGGCCTAGGGGCCTATCCGGTTCAATATTCTTTTCTGGGGACATCTGTTGTCTGAGTGGAGGTAGTTGCGCAGCTGGTTTGAGATCACCCCTTTTTGTCCTGGGCAGCCTACACTATTGGGATGGCCTCGGTGACTTTGGAGGTTTGTCCTAATTTGCAAGGTTGTGGCCAATGGAATGGGAAGAATTCCCTTGAAAGGGAAGCACAGTCCTGAGGTGTGGCTCCAGGGACCCAAGTGTGGAGCGTGTGTGGTTCAGCGCTATTTGGACAAATGTCTGAAAACACAAACTCCTCTTAGGTTGGGGAATGTAAGTATGGCCGGCCCGATCTATAGACCGTAAGGAGACCTCTTCGGGATATGAACAAAGGGCGAATGTGATGTGCATGCTCATGCTTTTTTTTTTTTTTTCTGGAAATGTGTCACCGATTGCCATGGAATGTCGGGGTGTCCTCATGGGCCATTGATGAAGCTCCCATTCTGGGGATTTGTCCCGATCCCAAGAGTTTGGGGTCATTCTGTGGGAAGGGAGGGGGCCTTTCTGTTTTTTTTTTTGTTTGTTTGTTTATTTTTTTTTTTACTCTCAGGTGGACCACCAAAAGAGGGATTCCCGAGCAGAGTCGTGGGTGAGGGCAACTGGACAACCAGACCTCTGGTTAACATTGGGACCTAAGAACATGGCAAGCCCCTTATGTGGCCTCTTGGTACAGACACTGAGAGGCCTTCCTTGAGGATAGGTCTCACACTGAGTTTCACAATGTGTTTTTGTGCCCAAGGAGCCCCTCAAGTCAGGGCGTGGCCTAATGTACCATGCTGGTTTCTCCTACACTGAACGTTGCACAGTATGGGAACCACAAGTTTTCTGGCAATGGGGAAGATGGAGTTCTAATTTCTGCAACAATTTCACTCCTGGACTGTGATTGGATTTAAGGTCTCGGTTCTGAAGCCTGAAAACTGAGGTTGGGAAGAGATGAAGCCCTAAGGCCATGGTGTGTCTGATGTGCTCAGTGTTCGGCCAGCTGTTGAGTGTGGGTTGGGAGGTGCAGGCTCAGGCTGTGGCAGACAGGGAATTAGTGCCCAGGCTAGACTGTATCATTGGGGTGCAGTCGAGTTTCGTGCAGGATGGTACTCATTTGTGGTTACTGGGTAGCCCCAGAGGGCAACGTTTTTCTTCTGGAGGGAAGACACAGTGCCACATAGTGGCTCCAGGATTCCCAAACTGGAAGGCTTGTGGGCCAGGAGTGTGAGGAAAAAATTCTGAGAACACAAGCCAGACTTAGATTTCGGGGTGAGGGGACGGCAGGCACCCTCTGCAGAGATGATTTGAGATCCCGTATACCTGAAGACAGAGCTAGGATCAGACGTTTTCTTAGGTCGGAGTTTCTGTCCATGACGGCCCCTTCATGAAGGGGAGGGTGTAACGAGGACATGGAGGTTTTCCCACGATGGGAATTGTGAGATGCTCCAAACCACAATGATTCCTTCTGTGGGACAGTCGAGACATGTTGGATGGCTCCAGGACATCCCATAAGGAAGTTATCCAGAGCAGGGTTCTAAGGATGGATGCCTGGGCAGTCTACCTCCCATTCCAGGTGTCTCATAGTGTCAAGGCAAGTTCGATCTGCTGGATCTAGGGGAGCAACCGAGGCGGGTGTTTTGAAATGGGTGAGTTGAGAATGAGTCATAATGTGCATTTGTGTCCATGTAGACCTTGGAATGGGGTGCTTGATCCGGGACCTTGAGGGATGTTCATAACCGGAGGTTTTGATGGAGCTCTAAAGAGTATGTTTCCTATGTAGAGAAGAGAATTGTTTTGATGAGTGCCTAAGGAATCTCCCATATGCTGGTATTGGAAACCAGGACTCTCAGGAGAGATGACTGGAATCAAAAGCAATGGATCTGATTAGGGCCTAAGTGCCCGTCCAGTTCAATCTTATTCTATGGGGATATCTGTGTCTGGGTCTGAGTGGAGGTGGTTTCATAACTTGTGAAAGATCATCCCTGTGTGTCCTGGGCAGCCAACACAATTCAGATGGCCTGGGGGAGTTTGGAGGATTCTCCTAATCTATAGGGTTGTGGCCAATGGAAATGGCAGAATTCCCCTGGAGAGGGAAGCCACAGTCCTGAGGTGTGGCTCCAGGGGCCCCAGCTTGGATGGTCTGTGGGCCAGGACTGTGGGGACAGTATTCTGAAAACACAAACTCAGCTTATGTTTTGGTATGTATGTATGAAGGCTCGATCAACAGACCGTGAGAATTTTCCGGGCTATGAACAAAGGGCGAGTATGTGGCGCTTGCTCAGGGTTTTGTCTCTGGATTTTGTGTCAACGGTGGCCGTGGAATTTCGGGATGTCCTCAAGGGCCATGGACAATTCTTTCTCTGGTCATATGGCCTGATCCCAAGTGGTTGGGATCATTCTGTGGATTGGAAGAGTCTTTTCTGTATATATATATATATATATATATATATATATATATATATATATATATATTTTTTTTTTTTTTTTTTTTTTACCTCAGGTGTCCCACCAAAGAGGGATTCCAGAGTAGAGCCCTGAGTAGGGGTGACTAGACATCTCGAACTCTGGTTGAGATTGGGGGACTAGGGGCTTGGCAAGCCCCATATGTGGGCTGTTGTTCCAGTCACTAAGAGGCTTTACATGAGGATAGGGCTCACGCTGAGGGTCACAATGTGCGTTTGTGCACATTGTGGCCCTCAGGGATAGGTGGGGCCTCATAGTCCATGCTGCTTTCTCCTACAATGAACATTGGACAACATGCCAACCACTAGGTTTCTTGCCAAGGCGAAGGAGAAGTTCTGATTCTTGCATCACGTTCACTCCTGAGCAGTGAGTGGAGATAAGGTCTAGGTTCTGATGGTGAAAACTGAGGTTGGGTAGAGATGATGGCCTAAAGCCATTGTGGGTGGGATATGCTCTGTGTACGGCCAGCTGTCTGGGTGTTGGACTGGAGGTCTGCCCTCAGGCTGTGTCAGACAGGGCTTTAGTGCACAGGCTAGACTGTATAATTGGGGTATGGTCGAGTGGCATGCAGGTTGTTACTCATTTGGCGTTTCTGGTTAGCCCTATAGGGCAACATTTTCTTCTGGAGGGCAGGCAGAGTGCTGCATTGTGTCTCCAGAATTGCCAAACTGGAGGGGTGTGGCCAGGATTGTGAGGAAGGAAGTCTGAGAACACAAGCTAGCACGAGTTTTGGGGAAAAGAGCATGGCAGGCCCACTCTGCAAAGGCTGAATCGAGATCTCCTGCAGTTGAGGTCAGGGCGATTATCAGATGATGCCTCAAGCTGGAGTTTGTGTCCATGACGGCCCCTTCCTGAAGGGGGTGGGGGCGTCATGAGGCCAGGGAGGTTTCCCTACGCTGGGAGTTGTGAGCTGCTCCATACTTCAAAGTTTCCTTCTTCAGGACAGTCGAGTACTATTGGATGGTTCCAGGATGCCCCATACAGAAAGACTCGAGAGCAGGGCCCTAAGCATGGATGCCGAGAAACGCCAACTCACCTTCCCATTGCCTGGTCGAGACAAGGCACGCTCAATCTGCGGGCTCTTGGGTGAGCTACCCAGAAGGCTGAGTTTAAAAGGACTCTGCTGAGGATGAGTCATAATGTGGGTTGGTGGCCATGGAGACCTTGGAATGTGGCAGTAGCTAAGGGACTCTGCAGGATTCTCCAACCCGAAGGGCTTGACACAACTCCAACATGAAGCTTCCCATGTGGAGATGAGAGGTCTTCTGTCTGGTGCCTCAGGAAAGCCCCGTATGCTGGTCTTCGAACCCAGGCCTCTGAGGAGTGATACCTGGACACCAAAGCAAGAGTTCATAATAGGGCCTAGGGGCCTGTCTGGTTCAATCTTCTGTCTCTGCGGATATCTGTCTGTGTGTCTGCATGGAGGTAGTAGTTGCTCAGCTTGTGTCATAATGCCCCTATTTGTCCAGTGCGGCTTGCGGTAGTGGGATGTCCTTGGGGACCTTGAGGTTTCTACTATTTTGTAGAGTTGTGGCCAATGGAATGGGCAGTTTCTTAAGAGAGAGCAGGCACAGTTCTGTGGTGTGGCTCCAGAGACCCCAGCCTGGAGCCTGTGTGGGCCATGGCTCTGCAGACAGACTTCCAAAAACCCTAACTCAGCTCAGGTTTGGGGCCGAGGTTACGGCAGGCCTGATCTACAGTCCATGAGGGGAGCTCCTCTGGATATGAAAGAAGGGTGAGAGGGAGGCAGTCGCTCAGGCTTTTGTCTCTGGATGTTTTGTCCACAATGGCCGTTTAATGTAGGAGTTGCCTCATGGGTCGTAGAAGTCTCCCTCTCTGGTAGTTTGTCCAGCCCCCAAGAGTTTGGGGTCATTCTGTGGGAAGGGAAGTGTCCTGTTTTCTGCTTCATGTGTCCCCCCAGTAGAGGGATTCTAGAGCATAGCAGTGGGTACTGACAACTGGAATACTCGCCCTCTGGTTAAGCCTGGGGGCCTATGGATATGACAAGCCCCATATGCAGGATGTTGGTCCAGCCACTGAGAGGCGTTACTTTAATACGGGACTCACGCTGCAGGTCACAATGCATGTCTGTGCCCTAGGCGGCTCTCAAGCACTGGCGTGGCCTTTTGGACAATGCAGGTTTTCCCACATTGAACGTTGGACAACATGCCAACCACAAGGTTTCTGGCCATGGGGAAGGAGGAATTCTAATTTCTGCATCTCGTTCACCCCTGGGCAGTGAATGGAGATAAGGTCTAGGTTCTGAAGCCTGAAAACCGAGGTTGGGAAGAGATGACGACCTACAGCCATAGCGGGTCCTATGTGTCCAGGTTGGGGCCAGCTGTCTGAGTGTCGTTTGGGATGTCTTGTCTCAGGCTGTGCCAGACAGGGAATTAGTATACAGGGTGGGCTGTATAATTGCTTTACAATCGAGTGGCATGCATTAGAAAATCATTTGGGGTTTCTTATTAGCAGCATAGGGCAAAGTTTTTCTTCTGGAGGGCAGGCAGAGTGCTGCATTGTGGCTTCGGAATTCCCAAACTGGAGGGCTTGTGGGCCAGGAGAGTGAGGACGGAAGTCTGAAAACACAAGCTAGGCTTAAGTTTCGGGGCAAGGACATGGCAGGCACACTCTGCAGATCTGAATTGAGATCTCATGCATCTGAAGTCAGGTCGAGGTTCAGACTTTGGCTCAGGTTTGAATTTCTGTCCATGTTGGCCCCTTAATGAAGGGGGGGCATTATGAGGCCATGGGGGTTTTCCCACTATTGGAGTTGTGAGATGCTCCAAACCGCAAGGATTCCTTCTGTGGGACAATTAAGATTTGTTGGATGGCTCCAGGACGTCTTATAAGGTATTTTTCCAGAACAGGGTTCTAAGTATGGATGCCTGGGCAGCCAGCCTCACATTCCAATTGTCTCCTAGCAACAAGAAACGTTTGATCTGCTGGCTTGGGGTAGCAACAGAGGGGGCTGAGTTGAAATGGACTTTCCTGAGGATGGTCTTAATGGTGGTTTGAGTCCATGGAGATCTTGGTATGGGGCAGTGGCACCAGGGCCCTGAAGGATTCTCCTAACCAGAGTTTATGACAAAGCTCCAATGAGCAAGTTTTCCATGGGGAGACGAGATTTGTTCTTATTGGTGCCTCAGGAAACCACCATATGCTGGTATTGGAAACGAGGCCTCTGAGGAGAGATGCCTGGAAACCAAAGCATTGGATCCGATTAGGTCCTTGGGGCCTGTCCGGTTCAATATTCTTCTCTGGGGACATCTGTTGTCTGAGTGGAGGTAGTTGCTCAGCTGGTTTGAGATCACCCCTGTTTGTCCTGGGCGGCCTACACTATTGGGATGGCCTCGGTGACTTTGGAGGTTTTTCCTAATTTGCAAGGTTGTGGCCAATGGAATGGGAAGAATTCCTTGAAAGGGAAGCACAGTCCTGAGGTGTGGCTCCAGGGACCCAAGTGTGGAGCGTGTGTGGTCCAGGGCTATTTGGACAAATGTCTGAAAACACAAACTCCACTTAGGTTGGGGGATGTAGGTATGGCCGGCCCGATCTATAGACCGTGAGGAGACCTCTTCGGGATACGAACAAAGGGCGAATGTGAGGTGCTTGCTCATGCTTTTTTTTTTTTTTTTTTCTGGAAATGTGTCACCGATTGCCATGGAATGTCGGGGTGTCCTCATGGGCCATCGATGAGGCTCCCTTTCTGGGGATTTGACCCGATCCCAAGAGTTTGGGGTCATTCTGTGGGAAGGGAGGAGGCCTTTCTGTTTTTTTTTTTTTGTTTATTTGTTTTGTTTTGTTTTGTTTTGTTTTGTTTTTTTTTAACCTTGGTGGACCACCAAAAGAGGGATTCCAGAGCAGAGTCGTGGGTGGGGGCAACTGGACAACCAGACCTCTGGTTAACATTGGGACCTAAGAACATGGCAAGCCCCATATGTGGGCTCTTGGTCCAGACACTGAGAGGCCTTGCTTGAGGATAGGTCTCACACTGAGTTTCACAATGTGTTTTTGTGCCCAAGGAGCCCTTCAAGTCAGGGCGTGGCCTAATGTACCTTGCTGGTTTCTCCTAAACTGAACGTTGCACAGTATGGGAACCACAAGTTTTCTGGCAATGGGGAAGATGGAGTTCTAATTTCTGCAACACTTTCACTCCTGGACTGTGATTGAATTTAAGGTCTAGGTTCTGAAGCCTGAAAACTGAGGTTGGGAAGAGATGAAGACCTAAGGCCATGGTGTGTCCGATGTGCTCAGTGTTCGGCCAGCTGTTGAGTGTGGGTTGGGAGGTGCAGGCTCAGGCTGTGGCAGACAGGGAATTAGTGCCCAGGCTAGACTGTATCATTGGGGTGCAGTCGAGTTTCGTGCAGAATGGTACTCATTTGTGGTTACTGGGTAGCCCCAGAGGGAAACGTTTTTCTTCTGGAGGGAAGACACAGTGCCACATAGTGGCTCCAGAATTCTCAAACTGGAAGGCTTGTGGGCCAGGAGTGTGAGGAAAAAATTCTGAGAACACAAGCCAGACTTAGATTTCGGTGTGAGGGGACGGCAGGCACCCTCTAGAGATGATTCAAGATCCCGTACACCTGAAGACAGAGCTAGGATCAGACATTTTCTTAGGTCGGAGTTTCTGTCCATGATGGCCCCTTCATGAAGGGAGGGTGTCACGAGGACATGGAGGTTTGCCCACGATGGGAATTGTGAGATGCTCCAAACCACAATGATTCCTTCTGTGGGACAGTCGAGACCTGTTGGATGGCTCCAGGACATCCCATAAGGAAGTTATCCAGAGCAGTTTTCTAAGGATGGATGCCTGGGCAGCCTGCCTCCCATTCCAGGTGTCTCATAGAGCCAAGGCAAGTTCGATCTGCTGGATCTAGGGGAGCAACCGAGGCGGGTGTGTTGAAATGGGTGAGTTGAGGATGGGTCATAATGTGCATTTGCGTCCATGTAGACCTTGGAATGGGGTGCTTGATCCGGGGCCTTGAGGGATGTTCATAACCGGAGGTTTTGATGGAGCTCTAAAGAGTATATTTCCTATGTAGAGAAGAGAATTGTTTTGATGAGTGCCTAAGGAATCTCCCATATGCTGGTATTGGAAACCAGGCCTCTGAGGAGAGATGACTGGAATCAAAAGCAATGGATCTGATTAGGGCCTAAGTGCCCTTCCAGTTCAATCTTATTCTATGGGGATATCTGTCTCTGGGTCTGAGTGGAGTTGGTTTCCTAACTTGTGAAAGATCATCCCTGTTTGTCCTGGGCAGCCAACACAATTCCGATGGCCTGGGGGAGTTTGGAGGATTCTCCTAATCTATAGGGTTGTGGCCAATGGAAATGGCAGAATTCCCCTGGAGAGGGAAGCCACAGTCCTGAGGTGTGGTTCCAGGGGCCCCAGCTTGGATTTTGTGTGGGCCAGGACTGTGGGGACAGAAGTCTGAAAACACAAACTCAGCTTAGGTTTGGGGATATATGTATGAAAGCTCGATCTACAGACCGTGAGAATTTTCCGGGCTATGAACAAAGGGCGAGTATGTGGTGCTTGCTCAGGCTTTTGTGTCTGGATTTTGTGTCAATGGTGGCCGTGGAATGTCGGGGTGTCCTCAAGGGCCATGGACAATTCTTTCTCTGGTGATTTGGCCTGATCCCAAGTGGTTGGGATCATGCTGTGAATGGGAAGAGTCCTTTCTGTATTTTTTTTTTTTTTTTACCTCAGGTGTCCCACCAAAGAGGGATTCCCGAGTAGAGCCCTGAGTAGGGGTGACTAGACATCTCGAACTCTGGTTGAGATTGGGGGACTAGGGGCTTGGCAAGCCCCATATGTGGGCTGTTGTTCCAGTCACTAAGAGGCTTTACATGAGGATAGGGCTCACGCTGAGGGTCACAATGTATGTTTGTGCACATTGTGGCCCTCTGGGATAGGTGGGGCCTCATAGTCCATGCTGCTTTCTCCTACAATGAACATTGGACAACATGCCAACCACTAGGTTTCTTGCCAAGGCGAAGGAGAGGTTCTGATTTTTGCATCCCGTTCACTCCTGAGCAGTGAGTGGAGATAAGGTCTAGGTTCTGAAGGTGAAAACTGAGGTTGGGTAGAGATGATGGCCTAAAGCCATTGTGGGTGTGATATGCTCTGTGTATGGCCAGCTGTCTGGGTGTTGGACTGGAGGTCTGCCCTCAGGCTGTGTCAGACAGGGCTTTAGTGCACAGGCTAGACTGCATAATTGGGGTATGGTCGAGTGGCATGCAGGTTGTTACTCATTTGGCGTTTCTGGTTAGCCCTATAGGGCAACATTTTTCTTCTGGAGGGCAGGCAGAGTGCTGCATTGTGTCTCCAGAATTGCCAAACTGGAGGGGTGTGGCCAGGATTGTGAGGAAGGAAGTCTGAAAACACAAGCTAGCACGAGTTTTGGGGCCAAGAGCATGGCAGGCCCACTCTGCAGAGGCTGAATCGAGATCTCCTGCAGGTGAGGTCAGGGCGATTATCAGATGTTGCCTCAAGCTGGAGTTTGTGTCCATGACGGCCCCTTCCTGAAGGGGGTGGGGGCGTCATGAGGCCAGGGAGATTTCCCTACGCTGGGAGTTGTGAGCTGCTCCATACTTCAAAGTTTCCTTCTTCAGGACAGTCGAGTACTATTGGATGGTTCCAGGATGCCCCATACAGAAAGACTCGAGAGCAGGGCCCTAAGCATGGATGCCGAGAAACGCCAACTCACCTTCCCATTGCCTGGTCGAGACAAGGCACGCTCAATCTGCGGGCTCTTGGGTGAGCTACCGAGAAGGCTGAGTTTAAATGGACTCTCCTGAGGATGAGTCATAATGTGGGTTGGTGGCCATGGAGACCTTGGAATGTGGCAGTAGCTAAGGGACTCTGCAGGATTCTCCAACCCGAAGGGCTTGACACAACTCCATCAAGGAAGCTTCCCATGTGGAGATGAGAGGTCTTCTGTCTGGTGCCTCAGGAAAGCCCCGTATGCTGGTCTTCGAACCCAGGCCTCGGAGGAGTGATACCTGGACACCAAAGCAAGAGTTCATAATAGGGCCTAGGGGCCTGTCTGGTTCAATCTTCTGTCTCTGCGGATATCTGTCTGTGTGTCTGCATGGAGGTAGTAGTTGCTCAGCTTGTGTCATAATGCCCCTATTTGTCCAGTGCGGCTTGCGGTAGTGGGATGTCCTTGGGGACCTTGAGGTTTCTACTATTTTGTAGAGTTGTGGCCAATGGAATGGGCAGTTTCTTAAGAGAGAGCAGGCACAGTTCTGTGGTGTGGCTCCAGAGACCCCAGCCTGGAGGCTGTGTGGGCCATGGCTGTGCAGACAGACATCCAAAAACCCTAACTCAGCTCAGGTTTGGGGCCGAGGTTACGGCAGGCCTGATCTACAGTCCATGAGGGGAGCTCCTCTGGATATGAAAGAAGGGTGAGAGGGAGGCAGTCGCTCAGGCTTTTGTCTCTGGATGTTTTGTCCACAATGGCCGTTTAATGTAGGAGTTGCCTCATGGGTCGTAGAAGTCTCCCTCTCTGGTAGTATGTCCAGCCCCCAAGAGTTTGGGGTCATTCTGTGGGAAGGGAAGTGTCCTGTTTTCTGCTTCATGTGTCCCCCCAGTAGAGGGATTCTAGAGCATAGCAGTGGGTACTGACAACTGGAATACTCGCCCTCTGGTTAAGCCTGGGGGCCTATGGATATGACAAGCCCCATATGCAGGATCTTGGTCCAGCCACTGAGAGGCGTTACTTTAATACGGGACTCACGCTGCAGGTCACAATGCATGTCTGTGCCCTAGGCGGCCCTCAAGCACTGGCGTGGCCTTTCGGACAATGCAGGTTTTCCCACATTGAACGTTGGACAACATGCCAACCACAAGGTTTCTGGCCATGGGGAAGGAGGAATTCTAATTTCTGCATCTCGTTCACCCCTGGGCAGTGAATGGAGATAAGGTCTAGGTTCTGAAGCCTGAAAACCGAGGTTGGGAAGAGATGACGACCTACAGCCATAGCGGGTCCTATGTGTCCAGGCTGGGGCCAGCTGTCTGAGTGTCGTTTGGGATGTCTTGTCTCAGGCTGTGCCAGACAGGGCATTAGTATACAGGGTGGGCTGTATAATTGCTTTACAATCGAGTGGCATGCATTAGAAAATCATTTGGGGTTTCTTATTAGCAGCATAGGGCAAAGTTTTTCTTCTGGAGGGCAGGCAGAGTGCTGCATTGTGGCTTCGGAATTCCCAAACTGGAGGGCTTGTGGGCCAGGGGAGTGAGGACGGAAGTCTGAAAACACAAGCTAGGCTTAAGTTTCGGGGCAAGGACATGGCAGGCACACTCTGCAGAGCTGAATTGAGATCTCATGCATCTGAAGTCAGGTCGAGGTTCAGACTTTGGCTCAGGTTTGAATTTCTGTCCATGTTGGCCCCTTCATGAAGGGGGGGCATTATGAGGCCATGGGGGTTTTCCCACTATTGGAGTTGTGAGATGCTCCAAACCGAAAGGATTCCTTCTGTGGGACAATTAAGATTTGTTGGATGGCTCCAGGACGTCTTATAAGGTATTTTTCCAGAACAGGGTTCTAAGTATGGATGCCTGGGCAGCCAGCCTCACATTCCAATTGTCTCCTAGCAACAAGAAACGTTTGATCTGCTGGCTTGGGGTAGCAACAGAGGGGGCTGAGTTGAAATGGACTTTCCTGAGGATGGTCTTAATGGTGGTTTGAATCCATGGAGATCTTGGTATGGGGCAGTGGCACCAGGGCCCTGAAGGATTCTCCTAACCAGAGTTTATGACAAAGCTCCAATGAGCAAGTTTTCCATGGGGAGACGAGATTTGTTCTTATTGGTGCCTCAGGAAACCACCATATGCTGGTATTGGAAACGAGGCCTCTGAGGAGAGATGCCTGGAAACCAAAGCATTGGATCCGATTAGGTCCTTGGGGCCTGTCCGGTTCAATATTCTTCTCTGGGGACATCTGTTGTCTGAGTGGAGGTAGTTGCTCAGCTGGTTTGAGATCACCCCTGTTTGTCCTGGGCGGCCTACACTATTGGGATGGCCTCGGTGACTTTGGAGGTTTTTCCTAATTTGCAAGGTTGTGGCCAATGGAATGGGAAGAATTCCCTTGAAAGGGAAGCACAGTCCTGAGGTGTGGCTCCAGGGACCCAAGTGTGGAGCGTGTGTGGTCCAGGGCTATTTGGACAAATGTCTGAAATCACAAACTCCACTTAGGTTGGGGGATGTAGGTATGGCCGGCCCGATCTATAGACCGTGAGGAGACCTCTTCGGGATACGAACAAAGGGCGAATGTGAGGTGCTTGCTCATGCTTTTTTTTTTTTTTTTTTTTTTCTGGAAATGTGTCACCGATTGCCATGGAATGTCGGGGTGTCCTCATGGGCCATCGATGAGGCTCCCTTTCTGGGGATTTGACCCGATCCCAAGAGTTTGGGGTCATTCTGTGGGAAGGGAGGAGGCCTTTCTGTTTTTTTTTTTTGTTTATTTTTTTTGTTTTGTTTTGTTTTGTTTTGTTTTTTTTAACCTTGGTGGACCACCAAAAGAGGGATTCCAGAGCAGAGTCGTGGGTGGGGGCAACTGGACAACCAGACCTCTGGTTAACATTGGGACCTAAGAACATGGCAAGCCCCATATGTGGGCTCTTGGTCCAGACACTGAGAGGCCTTGCTTGAGGATAGGTCTCACACTGAGTTTCACAATGTGTTTTTGTGCCCAAGGAGCCCTTCAAGTCAGGGCGTGGCCTAATGTACCTTGCTGGTTTCTCCTAAACTGAACGATGCACAGTATGGGAACCACAAGTTTTCTGGCAATGGGGAAGATGGAGTTCTAATTTCTGCAACACTTTCACTCTTGGACTGTGATTGAATTTAAGGTCTAGGTTCTGAAGCCTGAAAACTGAGGTTGGGAAGAGATGAAGACCTAAGGCCATGGTGTGTCCGATGTGCTCAGTGTTCGGCCAGCTGTTGAGTGTGGGTTGGGAGGTGCAGGCTCAGGCTGTGGCAGACAGGGAATTAGTGCCCAGGCTAGACTGTATCATTGGGGTGCAGTCGAGTTTCGTGCAGAATGGTACTCATTTGTGGTTACTGGGTAGCCCCAGAGGGAAACGTTTTTCTTCTGGAGGGAAGACACAGTGCCACATAGTGGCTCCAGAATTCTCAAACTGGAAGGCTTGTGGGCCAGGAGTGTGAGGAAAAAATTCTGAGAACACAAGCCAGACTTAGATTTCGGTGTGAGGGGACGGCAGGCACCCTCTAGAGATGATTCAAGATCCCGTACACCTGAAGACAGAGCTAGGATCAGACATTTTCTTAGGTCGGAGTTTCTGTCCATGATGGCCCCTTCATGAAGGGAGGGTGTCACGAGGACATGGAGGTTTGCCCACGATGGGAATTGTGAGATGCTCCAAACCACAATGATTCCTTCTGTGGGACAGTCGAGACCTGTTGGATGGCTCCAGGACATCCCATAAGGAAGTTATCCAGAGCAGTTTTCTAAGGATGGATGCCTGGGCAGCCTGCCTCCCATTCCAGGTGTCTCATAGAGCCAAGGCAAGTTCGATCTGCTGGATCTAGGGGAGCAACCGAGGCGGGTGTGTTGAAATGGGTGAGTTGAGGATGGGTCATAATGTGCATTTGCGTCCATGTAGACCTTGGAATGGGGTGCTTGATCCGGGGCCTTGAGGGATGTTCATAACCGGAGGTTTTGATGGAGCTCTAAAGAGTATATTTCCTATGTAGAGAAGAGAATTGTTTTGATGAGTGCCTAAGGAATCTCCCATATGCTGGTATTGGAAACCAGGCCTCTGAGGAGAGATGACTGGAATCAAAAGCAATGGATCTGATTAGGGCCTAAGTGCCCTTCCAGTTCAATCTTATTCTATGGGGATATCTGTCTCTGGGTCTGAGTGGAGTTGGTTTCCTAACTTGTGAAAGATCATCCCTGTTTGTCCTGGGCAGCCAACACAATTCCGATGGCCTGGGGGAGTTTGGAGGATTCTCCTAATCTATAGGGTTGTGGCCAATGGAAATGGCAGAATTCCCCTGGAGAGGGAAGCCACAGTCCTGAGGTGTGGCTCCAGGGGCCCCAGCTTGGATTTTGTGTGGGCCAGGACTGTGGGGACAGAAGTCTGAAAACACAAACTCACCTTAGGTTTGGGGATGTATGTATGAAAGCTCGATCTACAGACCGTGAGAATTTTCCGGGCTATGAACAAAGGGCGAGTATGTGGCGCTTGCTCAGGCTTTTGTGTCTGGATTTTGTGTCAATGGTGGCCGTGGAATGTCGGGGTGTCCTCAAGGGCCATGGACAATTCTTTCTCTGGTGATTTGGCCTGATCCCAAGTGGTTGGGATCATGCTGTGAATGGGAAGAGTCCTTTCTGTATTTTTTTTTTTTTTTACCTCAGGTGTCCCACCAAAGAGGGATTCCCGAGTACAGCCCTGAGTAGGGGTGACTAGACATCTCGAACTCTGGTTGAGATTGGGGGACTAGGGGCTTGGCAAGCCCCATATGTGGGCTGTTGTTCCAGTCACTAAGAGGCTTTACATGAGGATAGGGCTCACGCTGAGGGTCACAATGTATGTTTGTGCACATTGTGGCCCTCTGGGATAGGTGGGGCCTCAAAGTCCATGCTGCTTTCTCCTACAATGAACATTGGACAACATGCCAACCACTAGGTTTCTTGCCAAGGCGAAGGAGAAGTTCTGATTCTTGCATCCCGTTCACTCCTGAGCAGTGAGTGGAGATAAGGTCTAGGTTCTGAAGGTGAAAACTGAGGTTGGGTAGAGATGATGGCCTAAAGCCATTGTGGGTGTGATATGCTCTGTGTATGGCCAGCTGTCTGGGTGTTGGACTGGAGGTCTGCCCTCAGGCTGTGTCAGACAGGGCTTTAGTGCACAGGCTAGACTGTATAATTGGGGTATGGTCGAGTGGCATGCAGGTTGTTACTCATTTGGCGTTTCTGGTTAGCCCTATAGGGCAACATTTTTCTTCTGGAGGGCAGGCAGAGTGCTGCATTGTGTCTCCAGAATTGCCAAACTGGAGGGGTGTGGCCAGGATTGTGAGGAAGGAAGTCTGAAAACACAAGCTAGCACGAGTTTTGGGGCCAAGAGCATGGCAGGCCCACTCTGCAGAGGCTGAATCGAGATCTCCTGCAGGTGAGGTCAGGGCGATTATCAGATGTTGCCTCAAGCTGGAGTTTGTGTCCATGACGGCCCCTTCCTGAAGGGGGTGGGGGCGTCATGAGGCCAGGGAGATTTCCCTACGCTGGGAGTTGTGAGCTGCTCCATACTTCAAAGTTTCCTTCTTCAGGACAGTCGAGTACTATTGGATGGTTCCAGGATGCCCCATACAGAAAGACTCGAGAGCAGGGCCCTAAGCATGGATGCCGAGAAACGCCAACTCACCTTCCCATTGCCTGGTCGAGACAAGGCACGCTCAATCTGCGGGCTCTTGGGTGAGCTACCGAGAAGGCTGAGTTTAAATGGACTCTCCTGAGGATGAGTCATAATGTGGGTTGGTGGCCATGGAGACCTTGGAATGTGGCAGTAGCTAAGGGACTCTGCAGGATTCTCCAACCCGAAGGGCTTGACACAACTCCATCAAGGAAGCTTCCCATGTGGAGATGAGAGGTCTTCTGTCTGGTGCCTCAGGAAAGCCCCGTATGCTGGTCTTCGAACCCAGGCCTCGGAGGAGTGATACCTGGACACCAAAGCAAGAGTTCATAATAGGGCCTAGGGGCCTGTCTGGTTCAATCTTCTGTCTCTGCGGATATCTGTCTGTGTGTCTGCATGGAGGTAGTAGTTGCTCAGCTTGTGTCATAATGCCCCTATTTGTCCAGTGCGGCTTGCGGTAGTGGGATGTCCTTGGGGACCTTGAGGTTTCTACTATTTTGTAGAGTTGTGGCCAATGGAATGGGCAGTTTCTTAAGAGAGAGCAGGCACAGTTCTGTGGTGTGGCTCCAGAGACCCCAGCCTGGAGGCTGTGTGGGCCATGGCTGTGCAGACAGACATCCAAAAACCCTAACTCAGCTCAGGTTTGGGGCCGAGGTTACGGCAGGCCTGATCTACAGTCCATGAGGGGAGCTCCTCTGGATATGAAAGAAGGGTGAGAGGGAGGCAGTCGCTCAGGCTTTTGTCTCTGGATGTTTTGTCCACAATGGCCGTTTAATGTAGGAGTTGCCTCATGGGTCGTAGAAGTCTCCCTCTCTGGTAGTATGTCCAGCCCCCAAGAGTTTGGGGTCATTCTGTGGGAAGGGAAGTGTCCTGTTTTCTGCTTCATGTGTCCCCCCAGTAGAGGGATTCTAGAGCATAGCAGTGGGTACTGACAACTGGAATACTCGCCCTCTGGTTAAGCCTGGGGGCCTATGGATATGACAAGCCCCATATGCAGGATCTTGGTCCAGCCACTGAGAGGCGTTACTTTAATACGGGACTCACGCTGCAGGTCACAATGCATGTCTGTGCCCTAGGCGGCCCTCAAGCACTGGCGTGGCCTTTCGGACAATGCAGGTTTTCCCACATTGAACGTTGGACAACATGCCAACCACAAGGTTTCTGGCCATGGGGAAGGAGGAATTCTAATTTCTGCATCTCGTTCACCCCTGGGCAGTGAATGGAGATAAGGTCTAGGTTCTGAAGCCTGAAAACCGAGGTTGGGAAGAGATGACGACCTACAGCCATAGCGGGTCCTATGTGTCCAGGCTGGGGCCAGCTGTCTGAGTGTCGTTTGGGATGTCTTGTCTCAGGCTGTGCCAGACAGGGCATTAGTATACAGGGTGGGCTGTATAATTGCTTTACAATCGAGTGGCATGCATTAGAAAATCATTTGGGGTTTCTTATTAGCAGCATAGGGCAAAGTTTTTCTTCTGGAGGGCAGGCAGAGTGCTGCATTGTGGCTTCGGAATTCCCAAACTGGAGGGCTTGTGGGCCAGGGGAGTGAGGACGGAAGTCTGAAAACACAAGCTAGGCTTAAGTTTCGGGGCAAGGACATGGCAGGCACACTCTGCAGAGCTGAATTGAGATCTCATGCATCTGAAGTCAGGTCGAGGTTCAGACTTTGGCTCAGGTTTGAATTTCTGTCCATGTTGGCCCCTTCATGAAGGGGGGGCATTATGAGGCCATGGGGGTTTTCCCACTATTGGAGTTGTGAGATGCTCCAAACCGAAAGGATTCCTTCTGTGGGACAATTAAGATTTGTTGGATGGCTCCAGGACGTCTTATAAGGTATTTTTCCAGAACAGGGTTCTAAGTATGGATGCCTGGGCAGCCAGCCTCACATTCCAATTGTCTCCTAGCAACAAGAAACGTTTGATCTGCTGGCTTGGGGTAGCAACAGAGGGGGCTGAGTTGAAATGGACTTTCCTGAGGATGGTCTTAATGGTGGTTTGAATCCATGGAGATCTTGGTATGGGGCAGTGGCACCAGGGCCCTGAAGGATTCTCCTAACCAGAGTTTATGACAAAGCTCCAATGAGCAAGTTTTCCATGGGGAGACGAGATTTGTTCTTATTGGTGCCTCAGGAAACCACCATATGCTGGTATTGGAAACGAGGCCTCTGAGGAGAGATGCCTGGAAACCAAAGCATTGGATCCGATTAGGTCCTTGGGGCCTGTCCGGTTCAATATTCTTCTCTGGGGACATCTGTTGTCTGAGTGGAGGTAGTTGCTCAGCTGGTTTGAGATCACCCCTGTTTGTCCTGGGCGGCCTACACTATTGGGATGGCCTCGGTGACTTTGGAGGTTTTTCCTAATTTGCAAGGTTGTGGCCAATGGAATGGGAAGAATTCCCTTGAAAGGGAAGCACAGTCCTGAGGTGTGGCTCCAGGGACCCAAGTGTGGAGCGTGTGTGGTCCAGGGCTATTTGGACAAATGTCTGAAATCACAAACTCCACTTAGGTTGGGGGATGTAGGTATGGCCGGCCCGATCTATAGACCGTGAGGAGACCTCTTCGGGATACGAACAAAGGGCGAATGTGAGGTGCTTGCTCATGCTTTTTTTTTTTTTTTTTTTTTTCTGGAAATGTGTCACCGATTGCCATGGAATGTCGGGGTGTCCTCATGGGCCATCGATGAGGCTCCCTTTCTGGGGATTTGACCCGATCCCAAGAGTTTGGGGTCATTCTGTGGGAAGGGAGGAGGCCTTTCTGTTTTTTTTTTTTGTTTATTTTTTTTGTTTTGTTTTGTTTTGTTTTGTTTTTTTTAACCTTGGTGGACCACCAAAAGAGGGATTCCAGAGCAGAGTCGTGGGTGGGGGCAACTGGACAACCAGACCTCTGGTTAACATTGGGACCTAAGAACATGGCAAGCCCCATATGTGGGCTCTTGGTCCAGACACTGAGAGGCCTTGCTTGAGGATAGGTCTCACACTGAGTTTCACAATGTGTTTTTGTGCCCAAGGAGCCCTTCAAGTCAGGGCGTGGCCTAATGTACCTTGCTGGTTTCTCCTAAACTGAACGATGCACAGTATGGGAACCACAAGTTTTCTGGCAATGGGGAAGATGGAGTTCTAATTTCTGCAACACTTTCACTCTTGGACTGTGATTGAATTTAAGGTCTAGGTTCTGAAGCCTGAAAACTGAGGTTGGGAAGAGATGAAGACCTAAGGCCATGGTGTGTCCGATGTGCTCAGTGTTCGGCCAGCTGTTGAGTGTGGGTTGGGAGGTGCAGGCTCAGGCTGTGGCAGACAGGGAATTAGTGCCCAGGCTAGACTGTATCATTGGGGTGCAGTCGAGTTTCGTGCAGAATGGTACTCATTTGTGGTTACTGGGTAGCCCCAGAGGGAAACGTTTTTCTTCTGGAGGGAAGACACAGTGCCACATAGTGGCTCCAGAATTCTCAAACTGGAAGGCTTGTGGGCCAGGAGTGTGAGGAAAAAATTCTGAGAACACAAGCCAGACTTAGATTTCGGTGTGAGGGGACGGCAGGCACCCTCTAGAGATGATTCAAGATCCCGTACACCTGAAGACAGAGCTAGGATCAGACATTTTCTTAGGTCGGAGTTTCTGTCCATGATGGCCCCTTCATGAAGGGAGGGTGTCACGAGGACATGGAGGTTTGCCCACGATGGGAATTGTGAGATGCTCCAAACCACAATGATTCCTTCTGTGGGACAGTCGAGACCTGTTGGATGGCTCCAGGACATCCCATAAGGAAGTTATCCAGAGCAGTTTTCTAAGGATGGATGCCTGGGCAGCCTGCCTCCCATTCCAGGTGTCTCATAGAGCCAAGGCAAGTTCGATCTGCTGGATCTAGGGGAGCAACCGAGGCGGGTGTGTTGAAATGGGTGAGTTGAGGATGGGTCATAATGTGCATTTGCGTCCATGTAGACCTTGGAATGGGGTGCTTGATCCGGGGCCTTGAGGGATGTTCATAACCGGAGGTTTTGATGGAGCTCTAAAGAGTATATTTCCTATGTAGAGAAGAGAATTGTTTTGATGAGTGCCTAAGGAATCTCCCATATGCTGGTATTGGAAACCAGGCCTCTGAGGAGAGATGACTGGAATCAAAAGCAATGGATCTGATTAGGGCCTAAGTGCCCTTCCAGTTCAATCTTATTCTATGGGGATATCTGTCTCTGGGTCTGAGTGGAGTTGGTTTCCTAACTTGTGAAAGATCATCCCTGTTTGTCCTGGGCAGCCAACACAATTCCGATGGCCTGGGGGAGTTTGGAGGATTCTCCTAATCTATAGGGTTGTGGCCAATGGAAATGGCAGAATTCCCCTGGAGAGGGAAGCCACAGTCCTGAGGTGTGGCTCCAGGGGCCCCAGCTTGGATTTTGTGTGGGCCAGGACTGTGGGGACAGAAGTCTGAAAACACAAACTCACCTTAGGTTTGGGGATGTATGTATGAAAGCTCGATCTACAGACCGTGAGAATTTTCCGGGCTATGAACAAAGGGCGAGTATGTGGCGCTTGCTCAGGCTTTTGTGTCTGGATTTTGTGTCAATGGTGGCCGTGGAATGTCGGGGTGTCCTCAAGGGCCATGGACAATTCTTTCTCTGGTGATTTGGCCTGATCCCAAGTGGTTGGGATCATGCTGTGAATGGGAAGAGTCCTTTCTGTATTTTTTTTTTTTTTTACCTCAGGTGTCCCACCAAAGAGGGATTCCCGAGTACAGCCCTGAGTAGGGGTGACTAGACATCTCGAACTCTGGTTGAGATTGGGGGACTAGGGGCTTGGCAAGCCCCATATGTGGGCTGTTGTTCCAGTCACTAAGAGGCTTTACATGAGGATAGGGCTCACGCTGAGGGTCACAATGTATGTTTGTGCACATTGTGGCCCTCTGGGATAGGTGGGGCCTCAAAGTCCATGCTGCTTTCTCCTACAATGAACATTGGACAACATGCCAACCACTAGGTTTCTTGCCAAGGCGAAGGAGAAGTTCTGATTCTTGCATCCCGTTCACTCCTGAGCAGTGAGTGGAGATAAGGTCTAGGTTCTGAAGGTGAAAACTGAGGTTGGGTAGAGATGATGGCCTAAAGCCATTGTGGGTGTGATATGCTCTGTGTATGGCCAGCTGTCTGGGTGTTGGACTGGAGGTCTGCCCTCAGGCTGTGTCAGACAGGGCTTTAGTGCACAGGCTAGACTGTATAATTGGGGTATGGTCGAGTGGCATGCAGGTTGTTACTCATTTGGCGTTTCTGGTTAGCCCTATAGGGCAACATTTTTCTTCTGGAGGGCAGGCAGAGTGCTGCATTGTGTCTCCAGAATTGCCAAACTGGAGGGGTGTGGCCAGGATTGTGAGGAAGGAAGTCTGAAAACACAAGCTAGCACGAGTTTTGGGGCCAAGAGCATGGCAGGCCCACTCTGCAGAGGCTGAATCGAGATCTCCTGCAGGTGAGGTCAGGGCGATTATCAGATGTTGCCTCAAGCTGGAGTTTGTGTCCATGACGGCCCCTTCCTGAAGGGGGTGGGGGCGTCATGAGGCCAGGGAGATTTCCCTACGCTGGGAGTTGTGAGCTGCTCCATACTTCAAAGTTTCCTTCTTCAGGACAGTCGAGTACTATTGGATGGTTCCAGGATGCCCCATACAGAAAGACTCGAGAGCAGGGCCCTAAGCATGGATGCCGAGAAACGCCAACTCACCTTCCCATTGCCTGGTCGAGACAAGGCACGCTCAATCTGCGGGCTCTTGGGTGAGCTACCGAGAAGGCTGAGTTTAAATGGACTCTCCTGAGGATGAGTCATAATGTGGGTTGGTGGCCATGGAGACCTTGGAATGTGGCAGTAGCTAAGGGACTCTGCAGGATTCTCCAACCCGAAGGGCTTGACACAACTCCAACAAGGAAGCTTCCCATGTGGAGATGAGAGGTCTTCTGTCTGGTGCCTCAGGAAAGCCCCGTATGCTGGTCTTCGAACCCAGGCCTCTGAGGAGTGATACCTGGACACCAAAGCAAGAGTTCATAATAGGGCCTAGGGGCCTGTCTGGTTCAATCTTCTGTCTCTGCGGATATCTGTCTGTGTGTCTGCATGGAGGTAGTAGTTGCTCAGCTTGTGTCATAATGCCCCTATTTGTCCAGTGCGGCTTGCGGTAGTGGGATGTCCTTGGGGACCTTGAGGTTTCTACTATTTTGTAGAGTTGTGGCCAATGGAATGGGCAGTTTCTTAAGAGAGAGCAGGCACAGTTCTGTGGTGTGGCTCCAGAGACCCCAGCCTGGAGGCTGTGTGGGCCATGGCTGTGCAGACAGACATCCAAAAACCCTAACTCAGCTCAGGTTTGGGGCCGCGGTTACGGCAGGCCTGATCTACAGTCCATGAGGGGAGCTCCTCTGGATATGAAAGAAGGGTGAGAGGGAGGCAGTCGCTCAGGCTTTTGTCTCTGGATGTTTTGTCCACAATGGCCGTTTAATGTAGGAGTTGCTTCATGGGTCGTAGAAGTCTCCCTCTCTGGTAGTATGTCCAGCCCCCAAGAGTTTGGGGTCATTCTGTGGGAAGGGAAGTGTCCTGTTTTCTGCTTCATGTGTCCCCCCAGTAGAGGGATTCTAGAGCATAGCAGTGGGTACTGACAACTGGAATACTCGCCCTCTGGTTAAGCCTGGGGGCCTATGGATATGACAAGCCCCATATGCAGGATCTTGGTCCAGCCACTGAGAGGCGTTACTTTAATACGGGACTCACGCTGCAGGTCACAATGCATGTCTGTGCCCTAGGCGGCCCTCAAGCACTGGCGTGGCCTTTCAGACAATGCAGGTTTTCCCACATTGAACGTTGGACAACATGCCAACCACAAGGTTTCTGGCCATGGGGAAGGAGGAATTCTAATTTCTGCATCACGTTCACCCCTGGGCAGTGATTGGAGTTAAGGTCTAGGTTCTGAAGCCTGAAAACCGAGGTTGGGAAGAGATGACGACCTACAGCCATAGCGGGTCCTATGTGTCCAGGTTGGGGCCAGCTGTCTGGGTGTCGTTTGGGATGTCTTGTCTCAGGCTGTGCCAGACAGGGCATTAGTATACAGGGTGGGCTGTATAATTGCTTTACAATCGAGGGGCATGCATTAGAAAATCATTTGGGGTTTCTTATTAGCAGCATAGGGCAAAGTTTTTCTTCTGGAGGGCAGGCAGAGTGCTGCATTGTGGCTTCGGAATTCCCAAACTGGAGGGCTTGTGGGCCAGGAGAGTGAGGACGGAAGTCTGAGAACACAAGCTAGGCTTAGGTTTCGGGGCAAGGATATGGCAGGCACACTCTGCAGAGCTGAATTGAGATCTCATGCGTCTGAAGTCAGGTCGAGTTTCAGACATTGGCTCAGGTTTGAGTTTCTGTCCATGTTGGCCCCTTCAGGAAGGGGGGGGATTATGAGGCCATGGGGGTTTTCCCACTATTGGAGTTGTGAGATGCTCCAAACCGCAAGGATTCCTTCTGTGGGACAATTAAGATATGTTGGATGGCTCCAGGACGTCTTATAAGGTATTTTTCCAGAACAGGGTTCTAAGTATGGATGCCTGGGCAGCCAGCCTCACATTCCAATTGTCTCCTAGCAACAAGAAACGTTTGATCTGCTGGCTTGGGGTAGCAACAGAGGGGACTGAGTTGAAATGGACTTTCCTGAGGATGGTCTTAATGTTGGTTTGAGTCCATGGAGACCTTGGTATGGGGCAGTGGCACCAGGGCCCTGAAGGATTCTCCTAACCAGAGGTTATGACAAAGCTCCAATGAGCAAGTTTTCCATGGGGAGACGAGATTTGTTCTTATTGGTGCCTCAGGAAACCACCATATGCTGGTATTGGAAACGAGGCCTCTGAGGACAGATGCCTGGACACCAAAGCAATGGATCTGATTAGGGCCTAGGGGCCTGTCCGTTCAATATTCTTCTCTGGGGACATCTGTTGTCTGAGTGGAGGTAGTTGCTTAGCTGGTTTGAGATCACCCCTGTTTGTCCTGGGCGGCCTACACTATTGGGATGGCCTCGGTGACTTTGGAGGTTTTTCCTCATTTGCAAGGTTGTGGCCAATGGAATGGGAAGAATTCCCTTGAAAGGGAAGCACAGTCCTGAGGTGTGGCTCCAGGGACCCAAGTGTGGAGCGTGTGTGGTCCAGGGCTATTTGGACAAAAGTCTGTAAACACAAACTCCACTTAGGTTGGGGGATGTAGGTATGGCCGGCCCGATCTATAGACCGTGAGGAGACCTCTTCGGGATATGAACAAAGGGCGAATGTGAGGTGCTTGTTCATGCTTTTTTTTTTTTTTTTTCTGGAAATGTGTCACCGATTGCCATGGAATGTCGGGGTGTCCTCATGGGCCATCGATGAGGCTCTCTTTCTGGATTTGACCCGATCCTAAAAGTTTGGGGCCATTCTGTGGGAAGGGAGGAGGCCTTTCTGTTTTTTTTGTTTACTTTTTTTTTGTTTTTTTTTTTTTTTACCTCAGTTGGACCACCAAAAGAGGGATTCCAGAGCAGAGTCGTGGGTGGGGGCAAGTGGACAACCAGACCTCTGGTTAACATTGGGACCTAAGAACATGGCAAGCCCCATATGTGGGCTCTTGGTCCAGACACTGAAAGGCCTTCCTTGAGGATAGGTCTCACACTGAGTTTCACAATGTGGTTTTGTGCCCAAGGATCCCCTCAAGTCAGGGCGTGGCCTAAAGTACAATGCTGGTGCCTCCTACACTGAACGTTGCACAGTATGGGAACCACAAGTTTTCTGGCCATGGGGAAGATGGAGTTCTAATTTCTGCAACACTTTCACTCCTGGACTGTGATTGGATTTAAGGTCTAGGTTCTGAAGCCTGAAAACTGAGGTTGGGAAGAGATGAAGCCCTAAGGCCATGGTGTGTCTGATGTGCTCAGTGTTCGGCCAGCTGTTGAGTGTGGGTTGGGAGGTGCAGGCTCAGGCTGTGGCAGACAGGGAATAAGTGCCCAGGCTAGACTATATCATTGGGGTGCAGTCGAGTTTCGTGCAGGATGGTACTCATTTGTGGTTACTGGGTAGCCCCAGAGGGCAACGTTTTTCTTCTGGAGGGAAGACACAGTGCCACATAGTGGTTCCAGCATTCCCAAACTGGAAGGCTTGTGGGCCAGGAGTGTGAGGAAAAAATTCTGAGAACACAAGCCAGACTTAGATTTCGGGGTGAGGGGACGGCAGGCACCCTCTGCAGAGATGATTCGAGATCCCGTATACCTAAAGACAGAGCTAGGATCAGACGTTGGCTTAGGTCGGAGTTTCTGTCCATGATGGCCCCTTCATGAAGGGGAGGGTATCACGAGGACAGGGAGGTTTTCCGACGATGGGAATTGTGAGATGCTCCAAACCACAATGATTTCTTCTGTGGGACAGTCGAGACCTGTTGGATGGCTCCAGGACATCCCATAAGGAAGTTATGCAGAGCAGTTTTCTAAGGATGGATGCGTGGGCAGCCTGCCTCCCATTCCAGGTGTCTCATAGAGCCAAAACAAGTTCGATCTGCTGGAAATAAGGGAGCAACCGAGGCGGGTGTGTTGAAATGGGTGAGTTGAGGATGGGTCATAATGTGCATTTGTGTCCATGGAGACCTTGGAATGGGGTGCTTGATCCGGGGCCTTGAGGGATGTTCATAACCGGAGGTTTTGATGGAGCTCTAAAGAGTATGTTTCCTATGTAGAGAAGAGAATTGTTTTGATGAGTGCCTAAGGAATCTCCCATATGCTGGTATTGAAAACCAGGCCTCTGAGGAGAGATGACTGGAATCAAAAGCAATGGATCTGATTAGGGCCTAAGTGCCCTTCCATTTCAATCTTACTCTATGGGGATATCTGTCTCTGGGTCTGAGTGGAGTTGTTTTCCTAACTTGTGAAAGATCATCCCTGTTTGTCCTGGGCAGCCAACACAATTCCGATGGCCTGGGGGAGTTTGGAGGATTCTCCTAATCTATAGGGTTGTGGCCAATGGAAATGGCAGAATTCCCCTGGAGAGGGAAGCCACAGTCCTGAGGTGTGGCTCCAGGGGCCCCAGCTTGGATTTTGTGTGGGCCAGGACTGTGGGGACAGAAGTCTGAAAACACAAACTCAGCTTAGGTTTGGGGATGTATGTATGAAAGCTCGATCTACAGACCGTGAGAATTTTCCGGGCTATGAACAAAGGGCGAGTATGTGGCGCTTGCTCAGGCTTTTGTGTCTGGATTTTGTGTCAATGGTGGCCGTGGAATGTCGGGGTGTCCTCAAGGGCCATGGACAATTCTTTCTCTGGTGATTTGGCCTGATCCCAAGTGGTTGGGATCATTCTGTGAATGGGAAGAGTCCTTTCTGTATTTTTTTTTTTTTTTTTACCTCAGGTGTCCCACCAAAGAGGGATTCCCGAGTAGAGCCCTGAGTAGGGGTGACTAGACATCTCGAACTCTGGTTGAGATTGGGGTCTAGGGGCTTGGCAAGCCCCATATGTGGGCTGTTGTTCCAGTCACTAAGAGGCTTTACATGAGGATAGGGCTCACGCTGAGGGTCACAATGTGTGTTTGTGCACATTGTGGCCCTCTGGGATAGGTGGGGCCTCATAGTCCATGCTGCTTTCTCCTACAATGAACATTGGACAACATGCCAACCACTAGGTTTCTTGCCAAGGCGAAGGAGAAGTTCTGATTCTTGCATCCCGTTCACTCCTGAGAAGTGAGTGGAGATAAGGTCTAGGTTCTGAAGGTGAAAACTGAGGTTGGGTAGAGATGATGGCCTAAAGCCATTGTGGGTGTGATATGCTCTGTGTATGGCCAGCTGTCTGGGTGTTGGACTGGAGGTCTGCCCTCAGGCTGTGTCAGACAGGGCTTTAGTGCACAGGCTAGACTGTATAATTGGGGTATGGTCGAGTGGCATGCAGGTTGTTACTCATTTGGCGTTTCTGGTTAGCCCTATAGGGCAACATTTTTCTTCTGGAGGGCAGGCAGAGTGCTGCATTGTGTCTCCAGAATTGCCAAACTGGAGGGGTGTGGCCAGGATTGTGAGGAAGGAAGTCTGAAAACACAAGCTAGCACGAGTTTTGGGGCCAAGAGCATGGCAGGCCCACTCTGCAGAGGCTGAATCGAGATCTCCTGCAGGTGAGGTCAGGGCGATTATCAGATGTTGCCTCAAGCTGGAGTTTGTGTCCATGACGGCCCCTTCCTGAAGGGGGTGGGGGCGTCATGAGGCCAGGGAGATTTCCCTACGCTGGGAGTTGTGAGCTGCTCCATACTTCAAAGTTTCCTTCTTCAGGACAGTCGAGTACTATTGGATGGTTCCAGGATGCCCCATACAGAAAGACTCGAGAGCAGGGCCCTAAGCATGGATGCCGAGAAAAGCCAACTCACCTTCCCATTGCCTGGTCGAGACAAGGCACGCTCAATCTGCGGGCTCTTGGGTGAGCTACCGAGAAGGCTGAGTTTAAATGGACTCTCCTGAGGATGAGTCATAATGTGGGTTGGTGGCCATGGAGACCTTGGAATGTGGCAGTAGCTAAGGGACTCTGCAGGATTCTCCAACCCGAAGGGCTTGACACAACTCCAACAAGGAAGCTTCCCATGTGGAGATGAGAGGTCTTCTGTCTGGTGCCTCAGGAAAGCCCCGTATGCTGGTCTTCGAACCCAGGCCTCTGAGGAGTGATACCTGGACACCAAAGCAAGAGTTCATAATAGGGCCTAGGGGCCTGTCTGGTTCAATCTTCTGTCTCTGCGGATATCTGTCTGTGTGTCTGCATGGAGGTAGTAGTTGCTCAGCTTGTGTCATAATGCCCCTATTTGTCCAGTGCGGCTTGCGGTAGTGGGATGTCCTTGGGGACCTTGAGGTTTCTACTATTTTGTCGAGTTGTGGCCAATGGAATGGGCAGTTTCTTAAGAGAGAGCAGGCACAGTTCTGTGGTGTGGCTCCAGAGACCCCAGCCTGGAGGCTGTGTGGGCCATGGCTGTGCAGACAGACATCCAAAAACCCTAACTCAGCTCAGGTTTGGGGCCGAGGTTACGGCAGGCCTGATCTACAGTCCATGAGGGGAGCTCCTCTGGATATGAAAGAAGGGTGAGAGGGAGGCAGTCGCTCAGGCTTTTGTCTCTGGATGTTTTGTCCACAATGGCCGTTTAATGTAGGAGTTGCCTCATGGGTCGTAGAAGTCTCCCTCTCTGGTAGTATGTCCAGCCCCCAAGAGTTTGGGGTCATTCTGTGGGAAGGGAAGTGTCCTGTTTTCTGCTTCATGTGTCCCCCCAGTAGAGGGATTCTAGAGCATAGCAGTGGGTACTGACAACTGGAATACTCGCCCTCTGGTTAAGCCTGGGGGCCTATGGATATGACAAGCCCCATATGCAGGATCTTGGTCCAGCCACTGAGAGGCGTTACTTTAATACGGGACTCACGCTGCAGGTCACAATGCATGTCTGTGCCCTAGGCGGCCCTCAAGCACTGGCGTGGCCTTTCAGACAATGCAGGTTTTCCCACATTGAACGTTGGACAACATGCCAACCACAAGGTTTCTGGCCATGGGGAAGGAGGAATTCTAATTTCTGCATCACGTTCACCCCTGGGCAGTGATTGGAGATAAGGTCTAGGTTCTGAAGCCTGAAAACCGAGGTTGGGAAGAGATGACGACCTACAGCCATAGCGGGTCCTATGTGTCCAGGTTGGGGCCAGGTGTCTGGGTGTCGTTTGGGATGTCTTGTCTCAGGCTGTGCCAGACAGGGCATTAGTATACAGGGTGGGCTGTATAATTGCTTTACAATCGAGTGGCATGCATTAGAAAATCATTTGGGGTTTCTTATTAGCAGCATAGGGCAAAGTTTTTCTTCTGGAGGGCAGGCAGAGTGCTGCATTGTGGCTTCGGAATTCCCAAACTGGAGGGCTTGTGGGCCAGGAGAGTGAGGACGGAAGTCTGAGAACACAAGCTAGGCTTAGGTTTCGGGGCAAGGATATGGCAGGCACACTCTGCAGAGCTGAATTGAGATCTCATGCGTCTGAAGTCAGGTCGAGTTTCAGACATTGGCTCAGGTTTGAGTTTCTGTCCATGTTGGCCCCTTCAGGAAGGGGGGGCATTATGAGGCCATGGGGGTTTTCCCACTATTGGAGTTGTGAGATGCTCCAAACCGCAAGGATTCCTTCTGTGGGACAATTAAGATTTGTTGGATGGCTCCAGGACGTCTTATAAGGTATTTTTCCAGAACAGGTTTCTAAGTATGGATGCCTGGGCAGCCAGCCTCACATTCCAATTGTCTCCTAGCAACAAGAAACGTTTGATCTGCTGGCTTGGGGTAGCAACAGAGGGGACTGAGTTGGAATGGACTTTCCTGAGGATGGTCTTAATGTTGGTTTGAGTCCATGGAGACCTTGGTATGGGGCAGTGGCACCAGGGCCCTGAAGGATTCTCCTATCCAGAGGTTATGACAAAGCTCCAATGAGCAAGTTTTCCATGGGGAGACGAGATTTGTTCTTATTGGTGCCTCAGGAAACCACCATATGCTGGTATTGGAAACAAGGCCTCTGAGGACAGATGCCTGGAAACCAAAGCAATGGATCTGATTAGGGCCTAGGGGCCTGTCCGTTCAATATTCTTCTCTGGGGACATCTGTTGTCTGAGTGGAGGTAGTTGCTTAGCTGGTTTGAGATCACCCCTGTTTGTCCTGGGCGGCCTACACTATTGGGATGGCCTCGGTGACTTTGGAGGTTTTTCCTCATTTGCAAGGTTGTGGCCAATGGAATGGGAAGAATTCCCTTGAAAGGGAAGCACAGTCCTGAGGTGTGGCTCCAGGGACCCAAGTGTGGAGCGTGTGTGGTCCAGGGCTATTTGGACAAAAGTCTGAAAACACAAACTCCACTTAGGTTGGGGGATGTAGGTATGGCCGGCCCTATCTATAGACCGTGAGGAGACCTCTTCGGGATATGAACAAAGGGCGAATGTGAGGTGCTTGTTCATGCTTTTTTTTTTTTTTTTCTGGAAATGTGTCACCGATTGCCATGGAATGTCGGGGTGTCCTCATGGGCCATCGATGAGGCTCCCTTTCTGGGGATTTGACCCGATCCTAAAAGTTTGGGGTCATTCTGTGGGAAGGGAGGAGGCCTTTCTGTTTTTTTTGTTTACTTTTTTTTTGTTTTTTTTTTTTTTTTTTTTTTTTTTTTTACCTCAGTTGGACCACCAAAAAAGGGATTCCAGAGCAGAGTCGTGGGTGGGGGCAAGTGGACAACCAGACCTCTGGTTAACATTGGGACCTAAGAACATGGCAAGCCCCATATGTGGGCTCTTGGTCCAGACACTGAAAGGCCTTCCTTGAGGATAGGTCTCACACTGAGTTTCACAATGTGGTTTTGTGCCCAAGGATCCCCTCAAGTCAGGGCGTGGCCTAAAGTACAATGCTGGTGCCTCCTACACTGAACGTTGCACAGTATGGGAACCACAAGTTTTCTGGCCATGGGGAAGATGGAGTTCTAATTTCTGCAACACTTTCACTCCTGGACTGTGATTGGATTTAAGGTCTAGGTTCTGAAGCCTGAAAACTGAGGTTGGGAAGAGATGAAGCCCTAAGGCCATGGTGTGTCTGATGTGCTCAGTGTTCGGCCAGCTGTTGAGTGTGGGTTGGGAGGTGCAGGCTCAGGCTGTGGCAGACAGGGAATAAGTGCCCAGGCTAGACTGTATCATTGGGGTGCAGTCGAGTTTCGTGCAGGATGGTACTCATTTGTGGTTACTGGATAGCCCCAGAGGGCAACGTTTTTCTTCTAGAGGGAAGACACAGTGCCACATAGTGGTTCCAGCATTCCCAAACTGGAAGGCTTGTGGGCCAGGAGTGTGAGGAAAAAATTCTGAGAACACAAGCCAGACTTAGATTTCGGGGTGAGGGGACGGCAGGCACCCTCTGCAGAGATGATTCGAGATCCCGTATACCTGAAGACAGAGCTAGGATCAGACGTTGGCTTAGGTCGGAGTTTCTGTCCATGACGGCCCCTTCATGAAGGGGAGGGTGTCACGAGGACATGGAGGTTTTCCGACGATGGGAATTGTGAGATGCTCCAAACCACAATGATTCCTTCTGTGGGACAGTCGAGACCTGTTGGATGGCTCCAGGACATCCCATAAGGAAGTTATCCAGAGCAGGGTTCTAAGGATGGATGCGTGGGCAGCCTGCCTCCCATTCCAGGTGTCTCATAGAGCCAAGGCAAGTTCGATCTGCTGGAAATAGGGGAGCAACCGAGGTGGGTGTGTTGAAATGGGTGAGTTGAGGATTGGTCATAATGTGCATTTGTGTCCATGTAGACCTTGGAATGGGGTGCTTGATCCAGGGCCTTGAGGGATGTTCATAACCGGAGGTTTTGATGGAGCTCTAAAGAGTATGTTTCCTATGTAGAGAAGAGAATTGTTTTGATGAGTGCCTAAGGAATCTCCCATATGCTGGTATTGGAAACCAGGCCTCTGATTAGAGATGACTGGAAGCAAAAGCAATGGATCTGATTAGGGCCTAAGTGCCCTTCCAGTTCAATCTTATTCTATGGGGATATCTGTCTCTGGGTCTGAGTGGAGTTGGTTTCCTAACTTGTGAAAGATCATCCCTGTTTGTCCTGGGCAGCCAACACAATTCCGATGGCCTGGGGGAGTTTGGAGGATTCTCCTAATCTATAGGGTTGTGGCCAATGGAAATGGCAGAATTCCCCTGGAGAGGGAAGCCACAGTCCTGAGGTGTGGTTCCAGGGGCCCCAGCTTGGATTTTGTGTGGGCCAGGACTGTGGGGACAGAAGTCTGAAAACACAAACTCAGCTTAGGTTTGGGGATGTATGTAAGAAGGCTCGATCTACAGACCGTGAGAATTTTCCGGGTTATGAACAAAGGGCGAGTATGTGGCGCTTGCTCAGGCTTTTGTCTCTGGATTTTGTGTCAATGTTGGACGTGGAATGTCGGGGTGTCCTCAAGGGCCATGGACAATTCTTTCTCTGGTGATTTGGCCTGATCCCAAGTGGTTGGGATCATGCTGTGAATGCGAAGAGTCCTTTCTGTATTTTTTTTTTTTTTACCTCAGGTGTCCCACCAAAGAGGGATACCCGAGTAGAGCCCTGAGTAGGGGTGACTAGACATCTCGAACTCTGGTTGAGATTGGGGGACTAGGGGCTTGGCAAGCCCCATATGTGGGCTGTTGTTCCAGTCACTAAGAGGCTTTACATGAGGATAGGGCTCACGCTGAGGGTCACAATGTGTGTTTGTGCACATTGTGGCCCTCTGGGATAGGTGGGGCCTCATAGTCCATGCTGCTTTCTCCTACAATGAACATTGGACAACATGCCAACCACTAGGTTTTTTGCCAAGGCGAAGGAGAAGTTCTGATTCTTGCATCCCGTTCACTCCTGAGCAGTGAGTGGAGATAAGGTTTAGGTTCTGAAGGTGAAAATTGAGGTTGGGTAGAGATGATGGCCTAAAGCCATTGTGGGTTTGATATGCTCAGTGTACGGCCAGCTGTCTGGGTGTTGGACTGGAGGTCTGCCCTCAGGCTGTGTCAGACCGGGCTTTAGTGCACAGGCTAGACTGTATAATTGGGGTATGGTCGAGTGGCATGCAGGTTGTTACTCATTTGGCGTTTCTGGTTAGCCCTATAGGGCAACATTTTTCTTCTGGAGGGCAGGCAGAGTGCTGCATTGTGTCTCCAGAATTTCCAAACTGGAAGGGTGTGGCCAGGATTCTGAGGACGGAAGTCTGAGAACACAAGTTAGGCTTAGGTTTCAGGGCGAGGGCCCAGCAGGCACACTCTCAAGTGCTGAATCGAGATCTCATGCTTCTGAATTCAGGGCGAGGATCAGACTTTGGCTTAGGATGGAGTTTCTGTCCGTGATGGCCCATTTATGAAGGTGTGGGGCATCATGAGGAAATGGAGGTTTTCTCACAGTGTTATTGTGTGATGATTCAAACCACAAGGATTCATTCTGCGAGACAGTCAAGACAGGTTGGTTGGATTCAAGACGTCCCATAAAGAAGTTCTCCAGAGCAGGGTTCTAAGGATGGATGCCTGGGAAGCCCGCCTCCCATTCTAACTGTCTCCTAGTGCCAAGGAAGGTTTGATCTGCTGGCTCTGGGTGAGCAGCCGAGGGGGCTGATTTGAAATGGACTCTCCTGAGAATGGATCATAATGTAAGTTTGTGTCCTTGGAGACCTTTGGGATTGGGCCATGGTGCCAGCGCCCTGAAGGATCCTCCTAACCTGAGGTATTGACACAGCTCCAAAGAGCAAGTTTCCCATGTGGAGATGAGATCTGTTCTGATTGTTTCCTTAGAAAACCCCCATATTATGATATTGGAAACCAGGCCTCTGAGGAGAGATACCTAGAAACCAAAGCAATGCATCAGAAGTTTGCTCAGGTTGGAGTTTCTGTCCATGATGGCCCCTTTATAAAGGGGAGCATCTCATGAGGCCATGTAGGTTTTCCCACGATAGGAGTTGTGAGATGCTCCAATCTGCAAGGATTCCTTCTATGGGACAGTCAAGACCTGTTGGAAGGCTCCAGGACATCCCATATGGAACGGCGCCAGAGCAAGATTCCAAGGATGGATGCCTAGAGAGTCTGCTTTGCATTCCAGTTGTCTCCTAGCGACAAGGCAGGTTTGATATTCTGCCTCTGGGGGAGTAATCGACGGGGCTGAGTTGAAATGTACTCTCCTGCCGAATGGTCATAATGCGGGTATGTGTCCATGGAGACCTTGGAATAGGACGGTTGCTCCGGCTACCTGAAGGTTTCTCCTAACTGGAGGCTTTTACAGAGCTCCAAAGGATAAGTTTCCCATGTGAAGACAAGATTTGTTCTGATTGGTATCTCTGGAATCCCCCATATGCTGGTATTGGAAAACAGGCCTCTGAGGAGAGATGCTTAGAAAAAAAAGCAATGGAACCAATTACATTCTAGGGGCCAGTCCAGTTTAATCTTCTTCTCTTGGGTTATCTGTCTATGGGTGAGTTGACGTCGTTGCTCAGCTTGTGAGAGATCGCCCCTCTTTGCCCTGGGTGGCCTACACTATTGGAATGGCCTCTGGGAGTTTGGAGGTTTCTCCTTATCTGTAGGGTTGTGGCCAATGGAATGGGAAGAATTTCCTTGGAGAGGGCAGGCACAGTCCTGAGGTGTGGCTCCAGGGGCCTCAGTCTGGAGGGTGTGTGGGACAGGGATGTCAGGATTGAAGTCTGAAAACACAAACTCGGCTTAGGTTTGGGGACGTAGGTATGGCAGGCCCAATCTACAGACTATGAGGAGAATTTTTTGGGCTATGACCTAAGGGTGAGTGTGAACGCTTGCTGAAGCTTATGTCTCTGGATTTTGTGTCAATAGTGGCCGTGGAATGTCGGGCTGGCCTCATGGGCCATGGACGAGTCTTTCTCTCTGGACCCCAATCACTTGGCATGGCCCAATCCCAAGTGATTGGGGTCATTCTGTGAGTGGGAGGAGTCCTTTCTGTGTTTATTTACCTCAAATGTCCCCAAAGAGGGATTCCAGAGCAGAGCCCTGAGTAGGGGTGACTAGATGTCTCTACCTCTGGTTAAGATTGGGTGACTTGGGGCATGGCAGGCCCCATATGCGGGCTCATGGTCCAGCCACTGAGAGGCTTTACTTGAGGACAGGGCTCAAACTGAGGGTCCCAATGTGTGTTTGAGCCCACCGCAGCTCTTAAGCATAGGCAGGGCCTCAGGGACCCTACACTACCCTCAGGGGCCCTACTACTACCCCTGTAGGCCCTACAGGGGTCCTACACTGAAAGTTGGACAAGATGCCAACCACAAGATTCTGGCGAGAGGGAAAGAGGAGTTCTGATTTCTGCATCACGTTCACCCATGGGAAGTGAGTAGAGATAAGGTCTAGGATTCTGTAGCCTGAAAACCGAAGTTGGAAAGAGATGGCGACCTAAGGCCATGGCGGTTCTGATGTTCTCAGTGTACTGCAAGCTGTCTGGGTGTCGGTTGGGAATTCAGGCCTCAGGTTCTGTCAGACAGGGCATTAGTGCACAGGCTAGACTATATAATTGGTGTACAGTTGAGTGACGTGCAGGTTTATCCTCATTTGAGGTTTCTGGGTAGACCCATAGGGCAATATTTTTCTTCTAGAGGGCAGGCAGAGTGCAGCACTGTGTCATCGGAAATCCCAAAATAGAGGGCGTGTGGTCCAGGAGAGTGAGGACGGAAGTCGGAGAACACTAGCTACGCTTAGGTTTTGGGGTGAGGGCACAGCAGGTACACTCTGAAGAGCTGAATCAAGATCTCGTGCATCTGAAGTCAAGGCGAAGATCAGCTGTTGGCTCAGGTTGGAGTTTCTTTCCATGATCTGCCTTCATGAAGATTGGGGGCATCATGTGACCTTGGAAGCTTTCCATGATATGAGTTGTTAGGTGGTCCATGCACAAGGACTCCTGTGGGACAGTCGAGACCTGTTGGATGGCTCAAGGATGTCCCATAAGGAACGACGCAAGAGCAGGGTTCTAAGGATGGATGCCTGAAGAGCCCAACTCGCATTTCAATTGTCTCCTAGCGACAAGGCAGGTTCAATCTGCTGGCTCTGGAGTAGCAACCGAGGGGGTTTAGTTGAAATGGACTCTCCTGAGGATGGGTCATAATTTGGGATTGTGTCCATGGAGATATTCAAATGGGGCAGTGGCTCCAGTGACCTGAAGTTTTCTCCTAACTGGAGGTTATGACACAGCTCCATAGAGCAAGATTCCCATGTGGAGACGAGATTTTTTCTGATAGGTAGCTCTGGAAACCCCCTTATGCTGGTATTGGAATCCAGGCCACTGAGGAGAGATGCCTGAAAACAAAAGCAATGGATCCAATTGGGGCCTAGGTGTCTGTCTTGTTCAATATTCTTTTCTATGGATATCTGTCTAAGGTTCTGATTGGAGGTAGTGGCTCAGCTTGTGCCAGAGGGTCCCTGTATGTCCAGGACATCCTACACTATTGGGATGGCCTCAGAGATTTTGGATGATTCTCCTAATCTGTCAGGTTGTGCCAAATGAATGAGCAGAATTCCCTTGGAGAGGGCAGGCACAGTCCTGAGGTGTGGCTCCATGGGGCCCAGCCTTTAGAATGTGTGGGTGAGGACAATGGAGACAGAAGTCTGAAAACACAAACTCGGCTTAGGTTTGGGGACATAGGTATGGCAGGCCCGATCTACAGACCTTGAGAATTTTGGGGGCTCTGAACAAAGGGAAAGTGTGTGGCGCTTTTTCAGGTTTTTGTCTCTGGATTTTGTGTCAATGGTGGCCGTGGAATGTCAGGCTGGCCTCATCGACCATGGACGAGTATTTCTCTCTGTGGATTTGGCCAGATTCCAATTGTTTGGGGTCATTCTTTGGATGGTAGGAGTCCTTACTTTTTTTTTTTTCTTTATCTTGTTTTTTTTTTTTTTTTTTTTTTTACCTTATGTGTCCCACCAAAGAGGTATTCCAGAAAAGAGCTCTGAATAAGGTTGACTAGACTTCTCAAGCTCTGGCTAGGATTGGGGGAGTAGGGGCATGGCAAGTCCCATATGCAGGCTCTTGGTCCAGCCCCGCAGAGGCTTTACTTGAGGCCATGGTTCATGCTTAGGGTCCTAATGTGTGTTTGTGCCCATCGCAGCCCTCAAGCGTGTCTGAGGCCTCATGGGCCATGCTGGGTTCTCATATACTGAACGTTGGACAACATGCCAACCACAAGGTTTCTGGTCATGGGGAAGGTGAAGTTCTGATTTCTGCATCACGTACATCACTTAGTTGTGAGTGGAGATAATGTCTAGGTTCTGAAGCCTGAAGACCAAGGTTGGGAAGAGATGATGACCTAAGGCCATGGCATGTACGATGTGTTCAGTGTGAGGCCAGGTGTCTGGGTGTCGGTCACGAGGTCTGGGGTCAGGCTGTTTCAGACAGGGCATTAGTGCCCAGGCTAGACTGTATAATTGGGGTACAGTCTAGAGAATTGCAGGTTGATCCTCATTTGATGTTTCTGGGTAGACCCCTAGGGCAAAGTCTCTCTTCTGGAGGGCAGGCAGAGTGCTGCATTTTGTCTCCAGAATTCCCAAAGTGGAAGGCTTGTGGGCCAGGAGTGTGAGGATGGAAGTCTGAGAATGCGAGCTGGCTTAGGTTTTGGGGCGAGGGCAAGGCAGGCACACTCTGCAGAGCTGAATTGAGATCTCATGCATCTGAGGTCAGGGCGAGGATCAGACGGGAGTTTCTGTCCATGATGTCCTCTACCTGAAGGTGGAGGCATCACGAGGCCATGGAGGTTTTCCCACGGTGCGAGTGTGTGATGCTGCAAACCACAAGGATTCCTTCTGCAGGACAGTTGAGACCTGTTGAATGGATCAAGGACACCCCATTAGGAATTTCTCCAGAGCAGAGTTCTAACATGGATACCTGGGCAACGAACTCGCATTCCAATTGTCTCCTAGTGACAAAGCAGGTTTGATCTGCTGGCACTGGGTGAGCAACCGCCAGGTTTGTGTTGAAATGGACTCTCCTGAGGATGGGTCATAATGTGGGATTGTGTCCATTGAGACATTGGAATGGGGCGGTGGCTCCAGTGACGTGAAATTTTCTCCTAACTGGAGGTTTTGACACAGTTCCATATAGCATGATTCCCATGTGGCATGCGATTTGTTCTGATTGGTAGCTCCAGAAACCCCCATGTGCTGGTATTGGAATCCAGGCCTCTGAGGAGAGATACATGAAAACAAAAGCAATGAATTCGTTTAGGGCCTAGGTGCCTGTCCTGTTCAATCTTCTTTTCTATGGATATCTATCTACAGGTCTGATTGGAGGTAGTGGCTCAGCTTGTGGCAGATGGTCCCTGTTTGTCCCGGACATCCTTCAATATTGGGGTGGCCTCGGGGACTTCGGATGTTTCTCCTAATCTGTCAGGTTGTGCCAAAGGAATGAGCAGAATTCCCATGGAGAGGGCAGGCACAGTCCTGAGGTGTGGCTCCATGGGGCCAAGCCTTGAGGGTGTGTGGGCCAGGACAATGGAGACAGAAGTCTGAAAACACAAACTTGTCTTAGGTTTGGGGACATAGGTATGGCAGGCCCGATCTACAGACCGTGAGAATTTTTCAGGCTTTGAACAAAGGGCGAGTGTGTGGCGCTTTTTCAGGCTTTTGTCTCCGGATTTTGTGTCAATGGTGGCCGTGGAATGTCAGGATGGCCTCATCAGCCATGGACGAGTATTTCTCTCTGTGCATTTGGCCCAATTCCAAGTGTTTGCGGTCATTCTTTGGACGGTAGGAGTCCTTTCTCTATTTTTTTTTTAACCTCATGTGTCCCACCAAGGAGGGATTCTAGAGAAGAGATCTGAGTAGGGGTGACTAGACTTCTCATGCACTGGTTAAGGTTTGGGGAGTAGGGGCATGGTAATCTCCATATATGGGCTCTTGGTCCAGCCCCGGAGAGGCTTTACTTGAGGCCAGGGTTCATGCTTAGGGTCCTAATGTGTGTTTGTGCCCATCGCAGCCCTCAAGCATGTCTGAGGCCTCATGGGCCATGCTGGTTTCTCCTACACTGCACTTTGGACAACATGCCAACCACAGGGTTTCTGGTCATGGGGAAGGAGGAGTTCTGATATCTGCATCACGTACACGGCATGGCAGTGAGTAGAGATAAGGTCTAGATTCTGAAGCCTGAAAACCGAGGTTGGTAAGAGATGACGACCTAAGGCCATGGTGGGTCCGATGCACTTAGTGTGCGGCCAGATGTCTGTGTCCATCATGAGGTCTGGGCTCAGGCTGTGTCATGCAGGGCATTAGTCCCCAGGCTAGACTGTATAATTGGGGTACAGTCGAGTGATGTGAAGGTTGGTCCTCATTTGGGGTTTCTGGTTGGCCCCATAGGGCAAAGATTTTCTTCTGGAGGGCAGGCAGAGTGCTGCATTCTGGCTCCAGAAATGCCAACTTCAGGGCTTGTGGGCCAGGTGTTTTTGGACAGAAGTCTGAGAATACAAGTTCAGCTTAGAATTCGCAGCGGTGACATGGCAGGCACACTCTACAGACCTGAAATGAGATCTCGTGCATCTGAAGTCAGGGCGAGGATCAGATGTTGGCTTAGGTTGGAGTTTCTGTACATGATGTCCCCTTCATGAAGGTGGGGGGGCATCAGGAAACCATGGAAGATTTCCAACTTTGTGAGTGTGTGATGCTCCAAACCACAAGGATTCCGTCAGCGGGACAGTCACGACCTTTTGGATGGATCAAGGACGTCCCATAAGAAATGCTCCAAAGCACAGTTCTAATGATGGATGCCTGGGCAGTCCAACTTGCATTCCAGTTGTGTCCTAGTGAAAAGGAGGATTCGATCTGCTGTCACTGGGGGAACAACCGAGGGGGCTGAATTGAAATGGACTCTCATGAGGATCAGTCATGATGTGGATTTGTGTCCATGGATCCCTTGGAATGGGGCAGTGGCTCTGTTGCCCTGAAGAATTCTCCTAACCTGAGGTTTTGATGCAGCTCCAAAGAGCAAGTTTCCCATGTAGAGACGAGATTTGTTCTGAAACCCCCACAACCTGGTATTGGAAACCAAGCATCTGGGGAACAATGCCTGGAATCCAAAGCAATGGATCTGATTACGGTCTAGGGGCCTGTCCTTTTCAATATTCTCCTCTGAGTGTCTCTGTCTAAGATTCAGAATGGAGGTCACTGCTCAGCTTGTGTCAGATCACCCATGTTTGTTGGGGGAGGCCAACACTATTGGGCTCGTCTTGGGAATTGGAGGTTTCTCCTAATCTGTAAGGTTGTGGCAAATGAAACGGGCAGAGTTCCCTTGGAGAGCACTGGCACAGTCCTTAGGTGTGACACCACCTTTCTGGGTGTCATCCAGGAGGTCCAGGCTCAGGCTGTGTCAGACAGGGCATTAGTGCCAAGCTTAGACTGTATAATTGGAGTAAAGTTGAGTGGCATGCAGGTTGATCCTCATTTGGCGTTTCTGGGTAGCCCCAGGGGCAACGTTTTTCTTCTGGAGGGAAGGAAGAGTGCTGCATTGTGGCGACGGAATTCTCACACTGGAGGGCTTGTGGGCCAGAATTGTGAGGAAGGAAGTGAGAGAACACAAGCTAGGCTTCGGTTTTGGGTCAAGATCATGGCAGGCACACTCTGTAGAGCTAAATCTAAATCTCATGCATCTGAAGTCAGGGCGAGGATCAGACGTAGGCTCAGGTTGAAGTTTCTGTTCAGGATGGCCCCTTCATGATGGTGGGGGGCATCATGGGGCTATGGAGACTTTCCCACGATTGGCATTGTAAGTTGCTCCAATCGGCAAGGATTCCTTCTACAGGACAGTCGAGACCGGTCAGATTGCTCCAGGACGTCCCATGCGGAACCACGGCAGTGCAGGGTTCTAAGGATGGATTCCTGGAGTGCCCGCCTCACATTCCTATTGTCTCCTAGTGACAAGGCAGGTTCGATCTGCTTCTTTTGGGGAGCAACCAAAGGGGATGTGTTGAAATGGACTCGCCTGCGGATGGGTCATAATGCGGGTTTGTGTCCATGGAGACCTTGGAATGGGGTGTTGGCTGCTGGGACCTGAAGGTTTCCCTTAACTGGAGGTTGTGACACAGCTCCAAAATGCATGTTTCCTATGTGGAAATGAGATTTGTTCAGACTGGTACCTCTTGAAGAACACATATGCTGGTATTGGAAACCAGGCCTCTGAGGAGAGATGCCTGGAATCAAAAGCAATGAATCTGATTAGGGCCTAGGTGCCTGTCCGGTTCAATCTTCTTCTCTGGGGTTATCTGTCTATGGATCTGAGTTGAGGTAGTTGCTCATCTTGGGACAGATCACCCTGTTTGCCCTGAGTGGCCAACACTATTGGGAAGGCCTCAGGGACGTTGGAGTGTTCTCCTAATCTTTAGGGTTGTGGCCAATGGAATGGGCAGAATTTGCTTGGAGAAGGCAGGCACAGTCCTGAGGCATGGCTCCAGGGGCCCCAGCCTGGAGGGTGTGTGGGCCAGGACAGTGGGGACAGAAACCTGAAAACCCAAACTCAGCTTAGATTTGGGGACGTAGGTATGACATGCCTGATCTATAGACCGTGAGAAGAATTTATCAGGCTATGAACAAAGGGCAAGTGTGAGGCATATCTCCAGGCTTTTGTCTCTAGATTTTGTGTCAATGGTGGCCATGGAATGACGGGATGGCCTCTTTGGCCATGGATGATTCTTTCTCTTTTAAGATTTGGTCAGATCCCACGTTTTGGGGCTCATTCAGGGGATGGAGGAGACCCTTCAATATTTTTTTTTCCTCAGGGGTTCCAGAGCAGAGACCAGAATAGGGGTGATTAGAACTCTCAACCTCTCATTAATATTGGGGGACTAGGGATGGCAATGCGGGTTCTTGGTCCAGACCCTGAGAGGCTTTACTTGAGGACAGGGCTCACACTGAGGGTCCCAATGTGTTTGTGCCCATTGCGGTTTTTCAAGCATGGACGGGGACTCATGGGATACACTGGATTCTCCTACACTGAACGTTGGAAAACATGCCAACCACAAGGTTTCTTGCCTTGAGGAAGAAGGAGTTTCATTTCTGCATCACGTTCACCCCTGGGTAGTGAGTATATATAAGGTCTAGGTTCTGAAGCCCGAAAACCAAGGTTGGGAAGAGATGATGACCTAAAGCCATGGCGGGTCTGATGTGCTCAGTGTACAGCCAGCTGTCTGGGTGTCGGTTGAAAATTCAGACCTCAGGCTGTGCAAGACAGGGCATTAACGCCGAAGCGAAACTGTATAATTGGGGTAGAGTCAAGTGGCATGCAGGTTGATCCTCATTTGGTGTTTCTGGTTAGCCCCATAGGACAACGTTTCCCTTCTGGAGGGCAGTCAGAGTGCTGCATTGTGTCTCTCCAGAATTCCCTAACTGGAGGGCTGGTGGGCTCGGAGTGTGAGGACGAAGTCTGAGAACAATAGCTAGGTTTTGCTTCGGGGCGGGGTTTCGGCAGGCACACTCTGCAGAGTTGAATCAAGATTTCGTGCATCTGAAGTCAGGGCGAGGATTAGACGTTGGCTCAGGTTGGAGTTTCTGTCCAAGATGGCTCTTTCATGAAGGGGACAGTGCACCACGAGGCCACAGAGCTTTTCCCATGATGGGAGTTGTGAGGTGCTCCAAAGCGCAAGGATTCCTTCTGCAGGACAGCTGTGACCTGTTGGATGGCTCCAGGAGGTCCCATATGGAATTACTTCAGAGTAGTTTTCTACAGATGGATGCCTAGCCAGCCCGCCTCACATTCCAATTGTCTCCTAGTGACAAGATAGGTTCGATCTGCTGGCTCCAGGGGAGCACCCAAGGGCACTGAGTTGAAATAGACTCTCCTGCAGATGGGTCCTAATGTGGGATTGTGTCCATGGAGACCTTGGAAAGAGGTGGTGGCACCGGGGCCCTGAAGGATTTTCCTAGCCGGAGGTTTTGACACATCTTGAAAGAGCACGTTTCCCATGTGGAGAAGACATTTGTTCTGACTGATGCCTCAGGAAACCCCCATATGGTGGTATTGAAAACCAGGCCTCTGAGGTTGTGACATAGCTCAAGGAGCAAGTTTCCAATGTGCAGACAAGACTGGCTCTGAAGGAGCCTATGGAAACCCCATAGGCTGGTATTGGAAACCAGGCCTCTTAGAAGAGATGCCTGGAAACGAAAGCAATGGATCTGATTAGGGCCTAGGGGCCTGTCCAGTTCAATGTTCTTCTCTGGGGACATCTGTCTCCGAGTCTGTGTGGAGCTAGTTGCTCAGCTAGTGTCAGATCACCCCTGTTTGTTCCAAGCAGCCTACAATATTGGGATGGTCCCAGGGACATTGGAGATTTCTCCTGATTTATATGGTTGTGGCCAATGGAATATGAAGAATTCCCTATGAGAGGGCAAAAACAATCCTGATGTGTGGTTCCAGGGGCCCTAGCATGGAGGGTGTGTGTTTTCACACAACTGTCCAAACAGCCCTGGCCTACACAACCTACAGGCTCAGGCCCCTGGAGCCAAACCTGAGGACTGTACTTGTCCCCTCAGAGGGAATTGTGTGTGCCCATTCCAAAGGCCACAACCCTTCTAATAGGATAAACCTCCAAAGTCCCTGATCCATCTCAATAGTGGTGGCTTCCCAGGAAAAACAGGGGTAATCTGAGCCCAACTGAGCACCTACCTGCACTCAGACCCATAGAAAGATGTCCCCAGAGGTAAAAAGGAAAGAACAGGCCCCTAGGCACTAATCAGATCCATTGATTTGGTTTCCAGGCATCTCTCCTCAGAGGCCTGGATTTCAAAAGCAGCATATAGCTGTTTCTGACTCACCCATCAGAAAACATCTCATCTACACATGGGAAACTTGCACGATGGGGCTGTGTCAAAGCCTCTGTTTAGGAGAACCCTTTAGGGCCCCAGTGCCACCGCTTCATTCCAAGGTCTCCATAGACACAAAAGCACATTAGGACCCATCCCCAGGGGTGTCCATTTCAACTCAGCGTCCACGGTTGCTCCCCACAGATCCAGATCTAACCTGTCTTGTTGCTAGGAGACAATTGAAATGCGAGGTGGGCTACCCATCCAACCATCCTTAGTACCCTGCTCAGAATCATTGGCCTGGAGCCAAACAACAGGTCTCAATTGTCCTGCAGAAGACTCTCTGCAGTTTGGAGATTCTCACAACTCCCATCGTGGGAAAACACCCATGGCCCCGTGATGCCCCCCCCATTCATGAAGGGGCCATCAGGGACAGTAACTCCAACCTGAGCGAAGGTCTGATCCTCGCCCTGACTTCAGATGCACGAGATCTCGATTCAGGTCTGTAGATTGTGCCTGCCATGGCCTCACCCAGAAACCTAAGCCTAGCTTGTGTTCTCAGACTTTTGTCGTCAGACTACTGGCCCACAAGCCCTCCAGTTGGGCAATCCAGAACTACAATGCAGCACTCTGCCGGCGCTCCAGAAGAAAAACATTGTCCTCTGGGGCTACCCAGTAACCCCAAATGAGGATCAACCTGCACCGACCTTGGCTGTACCCCAAATACATAGGCTGACCAGGGCACTAATGCCCTTTCTGACACAGCCTGAGCCTGGATCCCGTGGACCCTCCCAGACAGCTGGCCGGAAACTGAGCCCATCGAGCCACCATGGCCTTAGGTCGTCATCTCTTCCCAACCTCGGTTTTCAGGTTTCAGAACCTAGACCTTATCTCCAATCGCTGCCCAGGGTTGAAGGTGATGCAGAAATCAGAACTCCTTCCCCATGGCAAGATACCTTGTGGTTGGCATGTTGTCCAACGTTCAGTGTAGTTGAAACCAGTGTGGCCCATGAGGCCCCGCCCATGCTCGCGGGCCACATTGGTCACAAACACACATTGTGACGCTCAGGCTGAGCCCAGTCCTCAAGTAAGGCCACTCAGTGGCTAGATGAAGAGATAGCATATTGGACTTGCCATGCCCCTAGGCCCCAATTTTTAACCATAGTTCGGGTTGTCCCTTCAGTCTTCCCCACGGCTTGGCTTTGGAATTCCTCTTTTGGTGGGACACCTGAGGTAACAAACCTGAAATGAGTCCTCCCATCCCACAGATTGACAAAAAGCAATTGGGAATCGGGTCAAATCCTCAGAGAGGAAGATTCGTCCATGGCCCATGAGGCCTCCCCGACATTCCACGGCCATCGCTGATACAAAATCCAGAGACAAAAGCCTGAGCAAGCACCTCAGACTCGCACTTTCTTCGTATCCTGAAGAGTTCTTCTCAGGGTTTGTAGATCAGGCCTGCCATAACTATGTCCCCAAACCTAAGCTGAGTTTGTGTTTTCAGACTTCTGTCCTCAAAGTCTTGGTCCACACACCCTCCAGGCTGGGCTTCTGGAGCCACACATTAGGACTGTGCCTACCAATCCATGGGAATTCTGCCCATTCCATGGTCCAAAATCGTACAAATTAGGATAAACCTCCAAAGACCCTGAGACCATCCCAATATATTTGGTCGCCCTGAACAAACAAGGGCTGTCTGACACCAGCTGATAATCGACCTCCACTCATACCATAGATGGATGTCCCCAGAAAAGAAGTTTGAACCAGATAGGACCCTAGGCCATAATAGGATCCATTGCTTTGGGTTACAGGCATGTGTCCTCAAAAGACTGATTCCAATACGAGCATAGGGGTTTTCCTGAGGCACCCATCAGAAATCATCTCGTCTCCACAAGGAAACCTGTGCATGGGAGCCATGTCCAAAGCTTAGGAGAGTACTTCAGGGTCCCGGTGCCACCGCCCCATTCCAAGGCCCTCATGGACACAAAAACACATTAGGACCCATCCTCAGGAAAGTCCCTTTCAACTCCGCCACCCCGGTTGCTCCGGCAGAGCCATCAGATCTAAACTGTCTTTTTGCTAGGAGAAAATTGGAATGCGAGGCCGGCTACCCAGGCATCCATCCGCGAACGGTGCTCTGGAGTCATTCCATATGGAATGTCCTGGAGCTGTCCAACAGGTATCAATTGTCCCGCAGGAGGAATCCTTGAAGGGGGCATCCCACAACTCCCAACGTGGGAAAACCTCAATGGCCTCGAGATTCTGCTCCCTTCATAAAGCGGCCGTCATGCTCAGAAACTCCAACCTGAGCCAACGTCTGATCCTCGCCATGACTTCACATGGATGAGATATTGGTTCAGATATGCAGGGGCTACCTGCCATGCCCCCCCGAAACCCAAGTCTAGCTTGTCTTCTCAGACTTCCGTCCTCACACTCCTGGCCCCGAAGCCCTCAAGTTTGGCAATTCCGGACCCACAATGCAGCACTCTGCCTGCCCTCTAGAAAAAAAATTGTTGCCTCATGAGCTGCCCAGGCACCTTAAATGAGGGTAAACCTACACAGCACTCGACTTTACCCAAATTATATAGTCTAACCTGGGCACTAATGCACTGTCGAACACAACCTGAGCCCGGACCTCCTGACCTACACCCAGAAAGCTGACCGCACACTGAGCACATAAATCCCGCCATGGCCTTAGGCCATCATCTCTTCCCTACCTCAGTTTTCAGGCTTCAGAACGAGACCTTATCTGCAATCACTGCCCAGGGGTGAGTGTGATGCAGAAATCAGAACTCCTCTTTACCCATGGCAAGAACCCTTGTGGTTGGCACGTTGTTCAACGTTTAGTTTAGGAGAAACCAGCATTCACCCTGAGGCCCCACCCATTCTTGAGTGTTACGAGGGCATACACACGCATTGTGACCCTCAGCATAAGTCCTGTCCTCTAGTAAGTCCTCTCAGTGGCTGGACCATTATATGTCATAATGGGCTTGACATGTCCCTAGGCCCCAATTTTTAACCAGATTTCTTATTGTCCAGTCGCCCCATCCCAGGGCTCTACTCTGGAATCCATCATTTGGTGGGACACCTGAGGTTAAAAAAGAAAACAACAACAACAACAACAAAAACGGACTTCTTCCAGCCCACAGAATGAACCGAAACTCTTTGGACGGGGCCAAACCACCAGAGAGTAAGACTCGTCCATTTCCCATGAAGTCACCCAGAAATTTAACGACCATGAGTGACACGATATCCAGAGACAAAAACTTGAGCAGGAGCCTCACACTCGCCCTTCTTTCAAATCCCGAAGGGTTCTCCTCATGGTCTGTAGATCAGTCCTGCCATACCTATGACCCGAAACATAAGCCGAGTTTGTGTTTTCAGACAACTGTCCAAACAGCCCTGGCCTACACAACCTACAGGCTCAGGCCCCTGGAGCCAAACCTAAGGACTGTACTTGCCCTCTCCAAGGGAATTGTGTGTGCCCATTCCAATGGCCACAGCCCTTCTAATAGGATAAACCTCCAAAGTCCCTGATCCATCTCAATAGTGGTGGCTTCCCAGGAACAACAGGGGCAATCTGAGCCCAAATGAGCACCTACCTGCACTCAGACCCATAGACAGATGTCCCCAGAGGTAAAAAGGAAAGAACAGGCCCCTAGGCACTCATCAGATCCATTGCTTTGCTTTCCAGGCATCTCTCCTCAGATTCCTGGATTTCAAAAGCAGCATATAGCTGTTTCTTGACTCACCCATCAGAAAACATCTCATCTACGCATGGGAAACTTGCACGTTGGAGCTGTGTCAAAGCCTCTGTTTAGGAGAACCCTTTAGGGCCCCAGTGCCACCGCTTCATTCCAAAGTCTCCATAGACAAAAAAGCACGTTAGGATCCATCCCCAGGGGTGTCCATTTCAACTCAGCGTCCTCGGTTGCTCCCCACAGATCCAGGAGATCTAACCTGTCTTGTTGCTAGGAGACAATTGGAATGCGAGGTGGGATACCCAGCCATCCATCCTTAGAACCCTGCTCAGAATCATTGGCCTGGAGCCAAACAACAGGTCTCAATTGTCCTGCAGAAGACTCTCTGCAGTTTGGACCTTCTCACAACTCCCCTCGTGGGAAAACACCCATGGCCTCTTGATGCCTCCCCCAATCATGAAGGGGTTATCAGGGACAGAAACTCCAACCTGAGCGATAGTCTGATACTCGCCTGACTTCAGATGCATGAGATCTCGATTCAGGTCTGTAGATTGTGCCTGCCATGGCCTCACCCAGAAACCTAAGCCTAGCTTGTGTTCTCAGACTTTTGTCGTCAGACTACTGGCCCACAAGCCCTCCAGTTTGGCAATCCAGAACTACAATGCAGCACTCTGCCGGCCCTCCAGAAGAAAAACATTGTCCTCTGGGGCTACCCAGTAACCCCAAATGAGAATCAACCTGCACCGACCTTGGCTGTACCCTAAATACTTAGGCTGACCAGGGCACTAATGCCCTTTCTGACACAGCCTGAGCCTGGAACCCGTGGACCCTCCCAGACAGCTGACCGCACACTGAGCACATCGAGCCGCCATGGCCTTAGGTCGTCATCTCTTCCCAACCTCGGTTTTCAGGTTTCAGAACCTAGACCTTACCTCCAATCACTGCCCAAGGTTGAAGTTGATGCAGAAATCAGAACTCCTTCCCCATGGCAAGAAACCTTGTGGTTGGCATGTTGTCCAACGTTCAGTGTAGTTGAAACCACTGTGGCCCATGAGGCCCCGCCCATGCTCTCGGGTCACATTGGTCACAAACACACAGTATGACGCTCAGGCTGAGCCCAGTCCTCAAGTAAGGCCACTCAGTGGCTGGATGAAGAGATAGCATATTGGGCTTGCCATGCCCCTAGGCCCCAATTTTTAACCATAGTTCGGGTTGTCCCTTCAGTCTTCCCCACGGCTTGGCTTTGGAATTCCTCTTTTGGTGGGACACCTGAGGTAACAAAACTGAAATGAGTCCTCCCATCCCAGAGATTGACGAAAAGCAATTGGGAATCAGGCCAAATACTCAGAGAGGAAGATTCGTCCATGGCCCATGATGCCTCCCCGACATTACACGGCCATCGCTGATACAAAATCCAGAGACAAAAGCCTGAGCAAGCGCCTAAGACTCGCACTTTCTTCATAGCCTGAAGAGTTCTTTTCATGGTTTGTAGATCGGGCCTGCCATACCTACGTCCCCAAACCAAAGCTGAGTTTGTGTTTTCAGACTTCTGTCCTCAAAGTCTTGGGCCCCACACCCTCCAGGCTGGGCCCCTGGAGCCACATATTAGGACTGTGCCTACCAACCCATGGGAATTCTGCCCATTCCATGGTCCAAAATCGTACAAATTAGGAGAAAACTCCAAAGTCCCTGAGGCCATCCCAATAGTGTAGGTCGCCCGGAACAAACAAGGGGTGTCTGACACCAGCTGATATCGACCTCCACTCATACCATAGATGGATGTCCACAGAGACGAAGATTGAACCAGACAGGACCCTAGGCCATAATAGGATCCATTGCTTTGGGTTACAGGCATGTGTCCTCAAAAGCCTGATTCCAATACGAGCATAGGGGTTTTCCTGAGGCACCCATCAGAACTCATCTCGTCTCCACAAGGAAACCTGTGCATGGGAGCCATGTCCAAAGCTTAGGAGAGTACTTCAGGGTCCCGGTGCCACCGCCCCATTCCAAGGCCCTCATGGACACAAAAACACATTAGGACCCATCCTCAGGAAAGTCCATTTCAACTCAGCCACCCCTGTTGCTCCCGCAGAGCCATCAGATCTAAACTGTCTTGTTGCTAGGAGACAATTGGAATGCGAGGCGGGCTTCCCAGGCATCCATCCGCGAATGGTGCTCTGGAGTCATTCCATATGGGATGTCCTGGAGCTGTCCAACAGGTCTCAATTGTCCCATAGAAGGAACCCTTGAAGGGGGCATCCCACAACTCCCAACGTGGGAAAACCTCAATGGCCTCGAGATTCCGCTCCCTTCATGAAGCGGCCGTCATGCACAGAAACTTCAACCTGAGCCAACGTCTGATCCTCGCCCTGACTTCAAATGCATGAGATATTGGTTCAGATCTGCAGGGGGTACCTGCCGTGCCCTCGCCCTGAAACCCAAGTCTAGCTTGTCTTCTCAGACTTCCGTCCTCACACTCCTGGCACCGAAGCCCTCATGTTTGGCTAAACCGGACCCACAATGCAGCACTCTGCCTGCCCTCTAGAAAAAAAATTATTGCCTCATGACCTGCCCAGGCACCTTAAATGCGGGTAAACCTACACAGCACTCGACTTTACGCAAATTATATAGCCTAACCTGGGCACTAATGCACTGTCGAACACAACCTGAGCCCGGACCTCCTGACCAACACCCAGAAAGCTGACCGCACACTGAGCACATAAAACCCGCCATGGCCTTAGGTCATCATCTCTTCCCTACCTCAGTTTTCAGGCTTCAGAACCGAGACCTTATCTCCAATCACTGCCCAGGGGTGAGTGTGATGCAAAAATCAGAACTCCTCCTTACCCATGGCAAGAACCCTTGTTGTTGGCACGTTGTCCACCATTCAGTGTAGGAGAAACCAGCATTCAACCTGAGGCCCCGCCCATTCTTGAGTGCGACGAGGGCATACACACGCATTGTGACACTCAGCATGAGTCCTGTCCTCTAGTAAGTCCTCTCAGTGGTTGGACCATTAGATGTCATAATGGGCTTGACATGTACCTAGGCCCCAATTTTTAACCATATTTCTGATTGTCCAGTCGCCCCTCACCAGGGCTCTACTCTGGAATCCATCATTTGGTAGGACACCTGAGGTTAAAAAAGAAAACAACAACAACAACAACAAAAAAAAAAAAAAACGGACTTCTTCCAGCCCACAGAATGACCCCAAACTCTTTGGACGGGGCCAAACCACCAGAGAGTAAGACTCGTCCATTTCCCATGAAGTCACCCAGAAATTGCACGACCATGAGTGACACGATATCCAAAGACAAAAACTTGAGCATGAGCCTCACACTCGCCCTTCTTTCAAATCCCGAAGAGTTCTCCTCATGGTCTGTAGATCAGTCCTGCCATACCTATGACCCGAAACGTAAGCCGAGTTTGTGTTTTCAGACAACTGTCAAAACAGCCCTGGCCTACACAACCTACAGGCTCAGGCCCCTGGAGCCAAACCTGAGGACTGTACTTGCCCTCTCCAAGGGAATTGTGTGTGCCCTTTCCAATGGCCACAACCCTTCTCATAGGATAAACCTCCAAAGTCCCTGATCCATCTCAATAGTGGTGGCTTCCCAGGAACAACAGGGGCAATCTGAGCCCAAATGAGCACCTACCTGCACTCAGACCCATAGACAGATGTCCCCAGAGGTAAAAAGGAAAGAACAGGCCCCTAGGCACTCATCAGATCCATTGCTTTGCTTTCCAGGCATCTCTCCTCCGAGGCCTGGATTTCAAGAGCAGCATATAGCTGTTTCTTGACTCACCCATCAGAAAACATCTCATCTACACATGGAAAACTTGCACGTTGGAGCTGTGTCAAAGCCTTTGTTTTGGAGAACCCTTTAGGGCCCCAGTGCCACCGCTTCATTCCAAGGTCTCCAAAGACACAAAAGCACGTTAGGACCCATTCCCAGGGGTGTCCATTTCAACTCTGCGTCCTCGGTTGCTCCCCACAGATCCAGGAGATCTAACCTGTCTTGTTGCTAGGAGACAATTGGAATGCGAGGTGGGCTACCAGGCATCCATCCTTAGAACCCTGCTCAGAATCATTGGCCTGGAGCCAAACAACAGGTCTCAATTGTCCTGCAGAAGACTCTCTGCAGTTTGGACCTTCTCACAACTCCCCTCGTGGGAAAACACCCATGGCCTCTTGATGCCTCCCCCAATCATGAAGGGGTTATCAGGGACAGAAACTCCAACCTGAGCGATAGTCTGATACTCGCCTGACTTCAGATGCATGAGATCTCGATTCAGGTCTGTAGATTGTGCCTGCCATGGCCTCACCCAGAAACCTAAGCCTAGCTTGTGTTCTCAGACTTTTGTCGTCAGACTACTGGCCCACAAGCCCTCCAGTTTGGCAATCCAGAACTACAATGCAGCACTCTGCCGGCCCTCCAGAAGAAAAACATTGTCCTCTGGGGCTACCCAGTAACCCCAAATGAGAATCAACCTGCACCGACCTTGGCTGTACCCTAAATACTTAGGCTGACCAGGGCACTAATGCCCTTTCTGACACAGCCTGAGCCTGGAACCCGTGGACCCTCCCAGACAGCTGACCGCACACTGAGCACATCGAGCCGCCATGGCCTTAGGTCGTCATCTCTTCCCAACCTCGGTTTTCAGGTTTCAGAACCTAGACCTTACCTCCAATCACTGCCCAAGGTTGAAGTTGATGCAGAAATCAGAACTCCTTCCCCATGGCAAGAAACCTTGTGGTTGGCATGTTGTCCAACGTTCAGTGTAGTTGAAACCACTGTGGCCCATGAGGCCCCGCCCATGCTCTCGGGTCACATTGGTCACAAACACACAGTATGACGCTCAGGCTGAGCCCAGTCCTCAAGTAAGGCCACTCAGTGGCTGGATGAAGAGATAGCATATTGGGCTTGCCATGCCCCTAGGCCCCAATTTTTAACCATAGTTCGGGTTGTCCCTTCAGTCTTCCCCACGGCTTGGCTTTGGAATTCCTCTTTTGGTGGGACACCTGAGGTAACAAAACTGAAATGAGTCCTCCCATCCCAGAGATTGACGAAAAGCAATTGGGAATCAGGCCAAATACTCAGAGAGGAAGATTCGTCCATGGCCCATGATGCCTCCCCGACATTACACGGCCATCGCTGATACAAAATCCAGAGACAAAAGCCTGAGCAAGCGCCTAAGACTCGCACTTTCTTCATAGCCTGAAGAGTTCTTTTCATGGTTTGTAGATCGGGCCTGCCATACCTACGTCCCCAAACCAAAGCTGAGTTTGTGTTTTCAGACTTCTGTCCTCAAAGTCTTGGGCCCCACACCCTCCAGGCTGGGCCCCTGGAGCCACATATTAGGACTGTGCCTACCAACCCATGGGAATTCTGCCCATTCCATGGTCCAAAATCGTACAAATTAGGAGAAAACTCCAAAGTCCCTGAGGCCATCCCAATAGTGTAGGTCGCCCGGAACAAACAAGGGGTGTCTGACACCAGCTGATATCGACCTCCACTCATACCATAGATGGATGTCCACAGAGACGAAGATTGAACCAGACAGGACCCTAGGCCATAATAGGATCCATTGCTTTGGGTTACAGGCATGTGTCCTCAAAAGCCTGATTCCAATACGAGCATAGGGGTTTTCCTGAGGCACCCATCAGAACTCATCTCGTCTCCACAAGGAAACCTGTGCATGGGAGCCATGTCCAAAGCTTAGGAGAGTACTTCAGGGTCCCGGTGCCACCGCCCCATTCCAAGGCCCTCATGGACACAAAAACACATTAGGACCCATCCTCAGGAAAGTCCATTTCAACTCAGCCACCCCTGTTGCTCCCGCAGAGCCATCAGATCTAAACTGTCTTGTTGCTAGGAGACAATTGGAATGCGAGGCGGGCTTCCCAGGCATCCATCCGCGAATGGTGCTCTGGAGTCATTCCATATGGGATGTCCTGGAGCTGTCCAACAGGTCTCAATTGTCCCATAGAAGGAACCCTTGAAGGGGGCATCCCACAACTCCCAACGTGGGAAAACCTCAATGGCCTCGAGATTCCGCTCCCTTCATGAAGCGGCCGTCATGCACAGAAACTTCAACCTGAGCCAACGTCTGATCCTCGCCCTGACTTCAAATGCATGAGATATTGGTTCAGATCTGCAGGGGGTACCTGCCGTGCCCTCGCCCTGAAACCCAAGTCTAGCTTGTCTTCTCAGACTTCCGTCCTCACACTCCTGGCACCGAAGCCCTCATGTTTGGCTAAACCGGACCCACAATGCAGCACTCTGCCTGCCCTCTAGAAAAAAAATTATTGCCTCATGACCTGCCCAGGCACCTTAAATGCGGGTAAACCTACACAGCACTCGACTTTACGCAAATTATATAGCCTAACCTGGGCACTAATGCACTGTCGAACACAACCTGAGCCCGGACCTCCTGACCAACACCCAGAAAGCTGACCGCACACTGAGCACATAAAACCCGCCATGGCCTTAGGTCATCATCTCTTCCCTACCTCAGTTTTCAGGCTTCAGAACCGAGACCTTATCTCCAATCACTGCCCAGGGGTGAGTGTGATGCAAAAATCAGAACTCCTCCTTACCCATGGCAAGAACCCTTGTTGTTGGCACGTTGTCCACCATTCAGTGTAGGAGAAACCAGCATTCAACCTGAGGCCCCGCCCATTCTTGAGTGCGACGAGGGCATACACACGCATTGTGACACTCAGCATGAGTCCTGTCCTCTAGTAAGTCCTCTCAGTGGTTGGACCATTAGATGTCATAATGGGCTTGACATGTACCTAGGCCCCAATTTTTAACCATATTTCTGATTGTCCAGTCGCCCCTCACCAGGGCTCTACTCTGGAATCCATCATTTGGTAGGACACCTGAGGTTAAAAAAGAAAACAACAACAACAACAACAACAAAAAAAAAAAACGGACTTCTTCCAGCCCACAGAATGACCCCAAACTCTTTGGACGGGGCCAAACCACCAGAGAGTAAGACTCGTCCATTTCCCATGAAGTCACCCAGAAATTGCACGACCATGAGTGACACGATATCCAAAGACAAAAACTTGAGCATGAGCCTCACACTCGCCCTTCTTTCAAATCCCGAAGAGTTCTCCTCATGGTCTGTAGATCAGTCCTGCCATACCTATGACCCGAAACGTAAGCCGAGTTTGTGTTTTCAGACAACTGTCAAAACAGCCCTGGCCTACACAACCTACAGGCTCAGGCCCCTGGAGCCAAACCTGAGGACTGTACTTGCCCTCTCCAAGGGAATTGTGTGTGCCCTTTCCAATGGCCACAACCCTTCTCATAGGATAAACCTCCAAAGTCCCTGATCCATCTCAATAGTGGTGGCTTCCCAGGAACAACAGGGGCAATCTGAGCCCAAATGAGCACCTACCTGCACTCAGACCCATAGACAGATGTCCCCAGAGGTAAAAAGGAAAGAACAGGCCCCTAGGCACTCATCAGATCCATTGCTTTGCTTTCCAGGCATCTCTCCTCCGAGGCCTGGATTTCAAGAGCAGCATATAGCTGTTTCTTGACTCACCCATCAGAAAACATCTCATCTACACATGGAAAACTTGCACGTTGGAGCTGTGTCAAAGCCTTTGTTTTGGAGAACCCTTTAGGGCCCCAGTGCCACCGCTTCATTCCAAGGTCTCCAAAGACACAAAAGCACGTTAGGACCCATTCCCAGGGGTGTCCATTTCAACTCTGCGTCCTCGGTTGCTCCCCACAGATCCAGGAGATCTAACCTGTCTTGTTGCTAGGAGACAATTGGAATGCGAGGTGGGCTACCAGGCATCCATCCTTAGAACCCTGCTCAGAATCATTGGCCTGGAGCCAAACAACAGGTCTCAATTGTCCTGCAGAAGACTCTCTGCAGTTTGGAGCTTCTCACAACTCCCATCGTGGGAAAACACCCATGGCCTCGTGATGGCCCCCCCCATTCATGAAGGGCCCATCAGGGACAGAAACTCCAACCTGAGCGATCGTCTGATCCTCGCCCTGACTTCAGATGCACGAGATCTCGATTCAGGTCTGTAGATTGTGCCTTCCATGGCCTCACCCAGAAACCTAAGCCTAGCTTGTGTTCTCAGACTTTTGTCGTCAGACTACTGGCCCACAAGCCCTCCAGTTTGGCAATCCAGAACTACAATGCAGCACTCTGCCGGCCCTCCAGAAGAAAAACATTGTCCTCTGGGGCTACCCAGTAACCCTAAATGAGGATCAACCTGCACCGACCTTGGCTGTACCCCAAATACGTAGGCTGACCAGGGCACTAATGCCCTTTCTGACACAGCCTGAGCCTGGACTCCCTGGACCCTCCCAGACAGCTGGCCGCACACTGAGCACATCGAGCCGCCATGGCCTTAGGTCCTCATCTCTTCCCAACCTCGGTTTTCAGGTTTCAGAACCTAGACCTTATCTCCAATCACTGCCCAGGGTTGAAGGTGATGCAGAAATCAGAACTCCTTCCCCATGGCAAGAAACCTTGTGGTTGGCATGTTGTCCAACGTTCAGTGTAGTTGAAACCAGTGTGGCCCATGAGGCCCCGCCCATGCTCGCGGGCCACATTGGTCACAAACACACTTTGTGACGCTCAGGCTGTGCCCAGTCCTCAAGTAAGGCCACTCAGTGGCTGGATGAAGAGATATCATATTGGGCTTGCCATGCCCCTAGGCCCTATTTTTAACCATAGTTCGGGTTGACCCTTCAGTCTTCCCCACGGCTTGACTTTGGAATTCCTCTTTTGGTGGGACACCTGAGGTAACCAAACTGAAATGAGTCCTCCCATCCCACAGATTGACGAAAAGCAATTGGGAATCGGGCCAAATCCTCAGAGAGGAAGATTCGTCCATGGCCCATGAGGCCTCCCCGACATTCCACGGCCATCGCTGATACAAAATCCAGAGACAAAAGTATGAGCAAGCGCCTCAGACTCGCACTTTCTTCATATCCTGAAGAGTTCTTCTCATGGTTTGTCGATCGGGCCTGCCATACCTACGTCCCCAATCCTAAGCTGAGTTTGTGTTTTCAGACTTCTGTCCTCAAAGTCTTGGGCCCCACACCCTCCAGGCTGGGCCACTGGAGCCACACATTAGGACTGTGCCTACCAATCCATGGGAATTCTGCCCATTCCATGGTCCAAAATCGTACAAATTAGGAGAAACCTCCAAAGTCCCTGAGGCCATCCCAATAGTGTAGGTTGCCCGGAACAAACAAGGGCTGTCTGACACCAGCTGATAATCGACCTCCACTCATACCATAGATGGATGTCCCCAGAGAAGAAGATTGAACCAGACAGGACCCTAGGCCATAATAGGATCCATTGCTTTAAGTTTCAGGCATGTGTCCTCAAAAGCCTGATTCCAATACGAGCATAGGAGTTTTCCTGAGGCACCCATCAGAACTCATCTCGTCTCCACAAGGAAACCTGTGCATGGGAGCCATGTCCAAAGCTTAGGAGAGTACTTAGGGTCCCGGTGCCACCGCCCCATTCCAAGGCCCTCATGGACACAAAAACACATTAGGACCCATTCTCAAGAAAGTCCATTTCAACTCAGCCACCCCGGTTGCTCCGGCAGAGCCATCAGATCTAAACTGTCTTGTTGCTAGGAGACAATTGGAATGCGAGGCGGGCTTCCCAGGCATCCATCCCCGAACGGTGCTCTGGAGTCATTCCATATGGGATGTCCTGGAGCTGTCCAACAGTTCTCAATAGTCCCGCAGAAGGAATCCTTGAAGGGGGCATCCCACAACTCCCAACCTGGGAAAACCTCAATGGCCTCGAGATTCCGCTCCCTTCACGAAGCGGCCGTCATGCTCAGAATCTCCAACCTGAGCCAACGTCTGATCCTCGCCCTGACTTCAGATGCATGAGAATTAGGTTCAGATCTGCAGGGGGTACCTGCCGTGCCCTCGCCCTAAAACCCAAGTCTAGCTTGTCTTCTCAGACTTCCGTCCTCACACTCCTGGCCCCGAAGCCCTCAAGTTTGGCAATTCCGGACCCTTAATGCAGCACTGTGCCTGCCCTCTAGAAAAAAAATTATTTCCACATGAGCTGCCCAGGCACCTTAAAAGAGGGTAAACCTACACAGCACTCGACTTTACCCAAATTATATAGTCTAACCTGGGCACTAATGCACTGTCGAACACAACTTGAGCACGGACCTCCTGACCAACACCCAGAAAGCTGACCGCACAATGAGCACATAAAACCCGCCATGGCCTTAGGTCATCATCTCTTCCCTACCTCAGTTTTCAGGATTCAGAACCGAGACCTTATCTCCAATCACTGCCCAGGGGTGAGTGTGATGCAGAAATCAGAACTCCTCCTACCCATGGCAAGAACCCTTGTGGTTGGCACGTTGTCCAAAGTTCAGTGTAGGAGAAACCAACATTCAGCCTGAGGCCCCGCCCATTCTGTAGTGCGACGAGAGCATACACACGCATTGTGACCCTCAGCATGAGTCCTGTCCTCTAGTAAGTCCTCTCAGTGGCTGGACCATTAGATGTCATAATGGGCTTGACATGTCCCTAGGCCCCAATTTTTAACCAGATTTCTGATTGTCCAGTCGCCCCTCCCCAGGGCTCTACTCTGGAATCCATCATTTGGTGGGACACCTGAGGTTAAAAAAGAAAACAACAACAACAACAACAACAACAACAACAACAAAACGGACTTCATCCACCCCACAGAATGACCGCAAACTCTTTGGACGGGGCCAAACCACCAGAGAGTAAGACTCCTCCATTTCCCATGAAGTCACCCAGAAATTCCACGACCATGAGTGACACGATATCCAGAGACAAAAACTTGAGCAGAGCCTCACACTCGCCCTTCTCAAATCCCGAAGAGATCTCCTCATGGTCTGTAGATCAGTCCTGCCATACCTATGTCCCGAAACATAAGCCGAGTTTGTGTTTTCAGACAACTGTCCAAACAGCCCTGGCCTGCACAACCTACAGGCTCAGGCCCCTGGAGCCAAACCTGAGGACTGTACTTGCCCTCTCCAAGGGAATTGTGTGTGCCCATTCCAATGGCCACAAACCTTCTAATAGGATAAACCTCCAAAGTCCCTGATCCATCTCAATAGTGGTGGCTTCCCAGGAAAAACAGGGGCAATCTGAGCCCAAATGAGCACCTACCTGCACTCAGACCCATAGACAGATGTCCCCAGATGTAAAAAGAAAAGAACAGGCCCCTAGGCACTAATCAGATCCATTGCTTTGCTTTCCAGGCATCTCTCCTCAGAGGCCTGGATTTCAAAAGCAGCATATAGCTGTTTCTTGACTCACCCATCAGAAAACATCTCATCTACACATGGGAAACTTGCACGTTGGAGCTGTGTCAAAGCCTTTGTTTAGGAGAACCCTTTAGGGCCCCAGTGCCACCGCTTCATTCCAAGGTCTCCATAGACACAAAAGCACGTTAGGACCCATTCCCAGGGGTGTCCATTTCTACTCAGGGTCCTCGGTTGCTCCCCAAAGATCCAGGAGATCTAACCTGTCTTGTTGCTAGGAGACAATTGGAATGCGAGGTGGGCTACCCAGCCATCCATCCTTAGAACCCTGCTCAGAATCATTGGCCTGGAGCCAAACAACAGGTCTCAATTGTCCTGCAGAAGACTCTCTGCAGTTTGGAGCTTCTCACAACTCCCATCGTGGGAAAACACCCATGGCCTCGTGATGCCCCCCCCCATTCATGAAGCGGCCATCAGGGACAGAAACTCCAACCTGAGCGATCGTCTGATCCTCGCCCTGACTTCAGATGTACGAGAACTCGATTCAGGTCTGTAGATTGTGCGCGCCATGGCCTCACCCAGAAACCTAAGCCTAGCTTGTGTTCTCAGACTTTTGTCGTCAGACTACTTGCCCACAAGCCCTCCAGTTTGGCAATCCAGAACTACAATGCAGCACTCTGCCGGCCCTCCAGAAGAAAAACATTGTCCTCTAGGGCTACCCAGAAACCCCAAATGAGGATCAACCTGCACCGACCTTGGCTGTACCCCAAATATATAGGCTGACCAGGGCACTAATGCCATTTCTCACACAACCTGAGCTTGGACTCCCTGGCCCGTCCCAGACAGCTGGCCGCACACTGAGCACATCGAGCCTTAGTGGCCTTAGGTCGTCATTTCTTCCCACCCTCGGTTTTCAGGTTTCAGAACCTACAGCTTATAACCAGTCACTGCCCAAGGTTGAAGGTGATGCAGAAATCAGAACTCCTTCCCCATGGCAAGAAACTTGTGTTTGGCATGTTGTCCAACGTTCAGTGTGGTTGAAACCAGTGTGGCCCATGAGGCCCCGCCCAAACTCATCGGACACATTGGTCACAAACACACATTGTGACCCTCAGGCTGAGCCCAGTCCTCAAGTAAGGCCACTCAGTGGCTGGATGTAGAGATAGCATATTGGGCTTGCCATAGTTCGCGTTGTCCCTTCAGTCTTCCCCACGGCTTTGCTTTGGAATTCCTCTTTTGGTGGGACAACTGAGGTAACAAACCTGAAATTAGTCCTCCCATCCCACAGATTGACGAAAAGCAATTGGGAATCGGGCCAAATCCTCAGAGAAGAAGATTCGTTCATGGCCCATGAAGCCTCCCCGACATTCCACGGCCATTGCTGATACAAAATCCAGAGACAAAAGCCTGAACAAGCGACTCAGTCTCGCACTTTCTTCATATCCTGAAGAGTTCTTCTCATGGTTTGTAGATCGGGCCTGCCATACCTACTTCCCCAAACCTAAGCTGAGTTTGTTTTCAGACAACTGTCCAAACAGCCCTGGCCTACAACCTACAGGCTCGGGCCCCTGGAGCCAAACCTGAGGACTGTACTTGCCCTCTCCAAGGGAATTGTGTGTGCCCATTCCAATGGCCACAACCCTTCTAATATGATAAACCTCCAAGTCCCTGATCCATCTCAATAGTGGTGGCTTCCCAGGAAAAACAGGGGCAATCTGAGCCCAAATGAGCACCTACCTGCACTCAGACCCCTAGACAGATGTCCCCAGAGGTAAAAAGGAAAGAAAAGGCCCCTAGGCACTAATCAGATCCATTGCTTTGTTTTCCAGGCATCTCTCCTCAGAGGCCTGGATTTCAAAAGCAGCATATAGCTGTTTCTTGATTCACACATCAGAAAACATCTCATCTACACATGGGAAACTTGCACGTTGGAGATGTGTCAAAGCATCTGTTTAGGAGAACCCTTTAGGGACCCAGTGCCACCGCTTCATTCCAAGGTCTCCATAGACAGAAAAGCACGTTAGGACCCATCCCCAGGGGTGTCCACTTCAAATCAGCATCCTCGTTAGCTCCCCACAGATCCAGGAGATCTAACCTGTCTTTTTGCTAGGAGACAATTGGAATGCGAGGTGGGCTACCCAGCCATCCATCCTTAGAACCCTGCTCAGAATCATTGGCCTGGAGCCAAACAACAGGTCTCAATTGTCCTGCAGAAGACTCTCTGCAGTTTGGAGCTTCTCACAACTCCCATAGTGGGAAAACCCCCATGGCCTCGTGATGCCCCCCCATTCATTAAGGGGCCATCAGGGACAGAAACTCCAACCTGAGTGATCGTCTGATCCTCGACCTGACTTCAGATGCACGATATCTCGATTCAGATCTGTAGATTGTGCCTGCCATGGCCTCACCCAGAAACCTAAGCCTAGCTTGTGTTCTCAGACTTTTGTCGTCAGACTACTTGCCCACAAGCCCTCCAGTTTGGCATTCCAGAACTACAATGCAACACTCTGCCGGCCCTCCAGAAGAAAAACGTTGTCCTCTGGGGCTACCCAGTAACCCCAAATGAGGATCAACCTGCACCGACCTTGGCTGTACCCCAAATACATAGGCTGACCAGGGCACTAATGCCCTTTCTGACACAGCCTGAGCCTGGACCCCTTGGACCCTCCCAGACAGTTGGCCGCACACTGAGCACATCGAGCCGCCATGGCCTTAGGTCGTCATCTCTTCCCAACAACAGTTTTCAGGTTCCAGAACCTAGACCTTATCTCCAATCACTGCTCAGGGTTGAAGGTGATGCAGAAATCAGAACTCCTTCCCCATGGCAAGAAACCTTGTGGTTGGCATGTTGTCCAACGTTCAGTGTAGTTGAAACCAGTGTGGCCCATGTTGCCCCGCCCATGCTCTCGGGCCACATTGGTCACAAACACCCATTGTGACGATCAGGCTGAGCCCAGTCCTCAAGTAAGGCCACTCAGCGGCTGGATGAAGAGATAGAATATTGGGCTTGCCATGCCCCTAGGCCCCAATTTTTAACCATAGTTCGGGATGTCCCTTCAGTCTTCCCCACGGCTTGGCTTTGGAATTCCTCTTTTGGTGGGACACCTGAGGTAGTAAAACTGAAATGAGTCCTCCCATCCCAAGATTGACGAAAACCAATTGGGAATCGGGCCAAATCCTCAGAGAGGAAGATTCGTCCATGGCCCATGAGGCCTCCCCGACATTCCACGGCCATCGCTGATACAAAATCCAGAGACAAAAGCCTGAGCAAGCGCCTCAGACTCGCACTTTCTTCATATCCTGAAGAGTTCTTCTCATGGTTTGTAGATCGGGGCTGCCATACCTACTTCCCCAAACCTAAGCTGAGTTTGTTTTCAGACAACTGTCCAAACAGCCCTGCCCTACACAACCTACAGGCTCAGGCCCCTGGAGCCAAACCTGAGGACTGTACTTGCCCTCTCCAAGGGAATTGTTTGTGCCCATTCCAATGGCCACAACCCTTCTAATAGGATAAACCTCCAAAGTCCCTGATCCATCTCAATAGTGGTGGCTTCCCCGGAAAAACAGGGGCAATCTGAGCCCAAATGAGCACCTACCTGCACTCAGACCCCTAGACAGATGTCCCCAGAGGTAAAAAGGAAAGAAAAGGCCCCTAGGCACTATACAGAACCATTGCTTTGGTTTCCAGGCATCTCTCCTCAGAGGCCTGGATTTCAAAAGCAGCATATAGCTGTTTCTTGACTCACCCATCAGAAAACATCTCATCTACACATGGGAAACTTGCACGTTTGACTTGTGTCAAAGCCTCTGTTTAGGAGAACCCTTTAGGGCCCCAGTGCCACCGCTTCATTCCAAGGTCTCCATAGACACAAAAGCACGTTAGGACCCATCCCCAGGGGTGTCCACTTCAACTCAGCATTTTCGTTAGCTCCCCACAGATCCAGGAGATCTAACCTGTCTTTTTGCTAGGAGACAATTGGAATGCGAGGTGGGCTACCCAGCCATCCATCCTTAGAACCCTGCTCAGAATCATTGGCCTGGAGCCAAACAACAGGTCTCAATTGTCCTGCAGAAGACTCTCTGCAGTTTGGAGCTTCTCACAACTCCCATAGTGGGAAAACCCCCATGGCCTCGTGATGCCCCCCCATTCATGAAGCGGCCATCAGGGACAGAAACTCCAACCTGAGTGATCGTCTGATCCTCGCCCTGACTTCAGATGCACGAGATCTCGATTCAGATCTGTAGATTGTGCCTGCCATGGCCTCACCCAGAAACCTAAGCCTACCTTGTGTTCTCAGACTTTTGTCGTCAGACTACTGGCCCACAAGCCCTCCAGTTTGGCAATCCAGAACTACAATGCAGCACTCTTCCTGCCCTCCAGAAGAAAAACATTGTCCTCTGGGGCTACCCAGTAACCCCAAATGAGGATCAACCTGCACCGACCTTGGCTGTACCCCAAATACATAGGCTGACCAGGGCACTAATGCCCTTTCTGACACAGCCTGAGCCTGGACCCCCTGGACCCTCCCAGACAGCTGGCCGCACAATGAGCACATCGAGCCGCCATGGCCTTAGGTCGTCATCTCTTCCCAACCTCGGTTTTCAGGTTTCAGAACCTAGACCTTATCTCCAATCACTGCCCAGGGTTGAAGGTGATGCAGAAATCAGAACTCCTTCCCCATGGCAAGAAACCTTGTGGTTGGCATGTTGTCCAACGTTCAGTGTAGTTGAAACCAGTGTGGCCCATGAGTCCCCGCCCATGCTCGCGGGCCACATTGGTCACAAACACACATTGTGACGCTCAGGCTGAGCCCAGTCCTCAAGTAAGGCCACTCAGCGGCTGGATGAAGAGATAGAATATTGGGCTTGCCATGCCCCTAGGCCCCAATTTTTAACCATAGTTCGGGATGTCCCTTCAGTCTTCCCCACGGCTTGGCTTTGGAATTCCTCTTTTGGTGGGACACCTGAGGTAACAAACCTGAAAGGAGACCTCCCATCCCACAGATTGACGAAAAGCAATTGGGAATCGGGCCAAATCCTCAGAGAGGAAGATTCGTCCATGGCCCTTGAGGCCTCCCCGACATTTCACGGCCATCGCTGATACAAAATCCAGAGACAAAAGCATGAGCAAGTGCCTCAGACTCGCACTTTCTTCATATCCTGAAGAGTTCTTCTCATGGTTGTTCGATCGGGCCTGTCATACCACGTCCCCAAACCTAAGCTGAGTTTCTGTTTTCAGACTTCTGTCCTCAAAGTCTTGGGCCACACACCCTCCAGGCTGGGCGCCTGGAGCCACACATTAGGACTGATACTACCAATCCATGGGAATTCTGCCCATTCCATGGTCCAAAATCTTACCAATTAGGAGAAACCTCCAAAGTCCCTGAGGCCATCCCAATAGTGTAGTTCGCCCGGAACAAACAAGGGCTGTCTGACACCAGCTGATAATCGACATCCACTCATACCATAGAAGGATGTCCCCAGAGAAGAAGATTGAACCAGACAGGACCCTAGGCCATAATAGGATCCATTGCTTTGGGTTACAGGCATGTGTCCTCAAAAGCCTGATTCCAATACGAGCATCGGGGTTTTCCTGAGGCACCCATCAGAACTCATCTCGTCTCCACAAGGAAACCTGTGCATGGGAGCCATGTCCAAAGCTTAGGAGAGTACTTCAGGGTCCCGGTGCCACCGCCCCATTCCAAGGCCCTCATGGACACAAAAACACATTAGGACCCATCCTCAGGAAAGTCCATTTCAACTCAGCCACCCCGGTTGCTTCGGCAGAGCCATCAGATCTAAACTGTCTTGTTGCTAGGAGACAATTGGAATGTGAGGCGGGCTTCCCAGGCATCCATCCGCGAACGGTGCTCTGGAGTCATTCCATATGGGATGTCCTGGAGCTGTCCAACAGGTCTCAATTGTCCCGCAGAAGGAATCCTTGAAGGGGGCATCCCACAACTCCCAACGTGGGAAAACCTCAATGGCCCCGAGATTCCGCTCCCTTCATAAAGCGGCCGGCATGCACAGGAACTCCAAACTGAGCCAACGTCTCATCTTCGCCCTGACTTCAGAAGCATGAGATATTGGTTCAGATCTGCAGGGGGTACCTGTCGTGCCCTCGCCCTGAAACCCAAGTCTAGCTTGTCTTCTCACACTCCCGTCCTCAAACTCCTGGCCCCGAAGTCCTAAAATTTAGCAATTCCGGACCCACAATGCAGCACTCTGCCGGCCCTCTAGAAAAAAAAAATTATTGCCTCATGAGCTACCCAGGCACCTTAAATCAGGGTAAACCTACACAGCACTCGACCTTACCCAAATTATATAGTCTAACCTGGGCACTAATGCACTGTCGAACACAACCTGAGCCGGGACCTCCTGACCAACACCCAGAAAGCTGACCGCACACTGAGCACATAAAACCCGCCATGGCCTTAGGTCATCATCTCTTCCCTACCTCAGTTTTCAGGCTTCTGAACCGAGACCTTATCTCCAATCACTGCCCAGGGGTGAATGTTATGCAGAAATCAGAACTCCTCCTTACCCATGGCAAGAACCCTTGTGGTTGGCATGTTGTCCAACGTTCAGTGTAGGAGAAACCAGCATTCACCCTGACCCTCCGCCCATTCTGGAGTGCGACGAGGGCATGCACACGCATTGTGACCCTCAGCATGAGTCCTGTCCTCTAGTAAGTCCTCTCAGTGGCTGGAACTTTAGATGTCATAATGGGCTTGACATGTCCCTAAGCCCCAATTTTTAACCAGATTTCTGACTGTCCAGTCGCCCCTCCCCAGGACTCTACTCTGGAATCCCTCATTTGGTGGGACACCAGAGGTTAAAAAAGAAAACAACAACAACAACAACAAAAAAAAAAAACGGACTTCTTCCATCCCCAGAATGACCCCAAACTCTTTGGACGGTGCCGGAACCCCAGAGAGTAAGACTCGTCCATTTCCCATGAAGTCACCCAGAAATTCCACGACCATGAGTGACACGATATCCAGAGACAAAAACTTGAGCAGGAGCCTCACACTCGCTCTTCTTTCAAATCCAGAAGAGTTCTCCTCATGGTCTGTAGATCAGTCCTGCCATACCTATGACCCGAAACATAAGCCGAGTTTGTGTTTTCAGACAACTGTCCAAACAGCCCTGGCCTGCACAACCTTCAGGCTCAGGCCCCTGGAGCCAAACCTGAGGACTGTACTTTCCCTCTCAAAGGGAATTGTGTGTGCCCATTCCAATGGCCACAAAACTTCTAATAGGATAAACCTCCGAAGTCCCTGATCCATCTCAATAGTGGTGGCTTCCCAGGAAAAACAGGGGCTATCTGAGCCCTACAGAGCACCTTCCTGCACTCAGACCCATAGACAGATGTCCCCAGAGGTAAAAAGGAAAGAACAGGCCCCTAGGCACTAATCAGATCCATTGCTTTGGTTTCCAGGCATCTCTCCTCAGAGGCCTGGATTTCAAAAGCAGCATATAGCTGTTTCTTGATTCATCCATCAGAAAACATCTCATCTACACATGGGAAACTTGCACGTTGGAGCTGTGTCAAAGCCTCTGTTTAGTAGAACTCTTTAGGGCCCATGTGCCACCGCTTCATTCCAAGGTCTCCTTAGACACAAAAGCACATTAGGACCCATGCCCAGGGGTTTCCATTTCAATGCAGCGTCCTCGGTTGCTCCCCACAGATCCAGGAGATCTAACCTGTCTTGTTGCTAGGAGACAATTGGAATGCGAGGTGGGCTACCCAGCCATCCATCCTTAGAACCCTGCTCAGAATCATTGGCCTGGAGCCAAACAACAGGTCTCAATTGTCCTGCAAAAGACTCTCTGCAGTTTGGAGCTTCTCACAACTCCCATCGTGGGAAAACCCCCATGGCCTCGTGATCGCCCCCCCATTCATGAAGGGGCCATCAGGGACAGAAACTACAACCTGAGTGATCGTCTGATCCTCGCCCTGACTTCAGATGCACGATATCTCGATTCAGGTCTGTAGATTGTGCCTGCGATGGCCTCACCCAGAAACCTAAGCCTAGCTTGTGTTCTCAGACTTTTGTCGTCAGACTACTGGCCCACAAGCCCTCCAGTTTGGCAATCCATAACTACAATGCAGCACTCTGCCTGCCCTCCAGATAAAAAAACATTGTCCTCTGGGGCTAACCAGTAACCCCAAATGAGGATCAACCTGCACCGACCTTGGCTGTACCCCAAATACATAGGCTGACCAGGGCACTAATGCCCTTTCTGACACAGCCTGAGCCTGGACCCCTTGCCCCTCCCAGACAGCTGGCCGCTCACTGAGCACATCGAGCCCCCATGGCCTTAGGTCGTCATCTCTTCCCAACCTCGGTTTCCAGGTTTCAGAACCTAGACCTTATCTCCAATAACTGCCCAGGTTGAAGGTGATGCAGAAATCAGAACTCCTTCCCCATGGCAAGAAACCTTGTGGTTGGCATGTTGTCAAACGTTCAGTGTCTTTGAAACCAGTGTGGCCCATGAGGCCCCGCCCATGCTCACGGGCCACATTGTTTACAAACACAAATTGTGACCCTCAGGCTGAGCCCAGTCCTCAAGTAAGGCCACTCAGTGGCTGGATGAAAGGATAGCATATTGGGCTTGCCATGCCCCTAGGCCCCAATTTTTAACCATAGTTCCGGTTGTCCCTTCAGTCTTCCCCACGGCTTGGCTTTGGAATTCCTCTTTTGGTGGGACACCTGAGTAACAAAACTGAAATGAGTCCTCCCATTCCACAGATTGACGAAAAGCAATTGGGAATCGGGCCAAATCCTCGGAGGAAGATTCGTCCATGGCCCATAAGGCCTCCCCGACATTCCACGGCCATCGCTGATACAAAATCCAGAGACAAAAGCCTGAGCAAGCGCCTCAGACTCGCACTTTCTTCATATCCTGAAGAGTTCTTCTCATGGTTTGTAGATCGGGCCTGCCATACCTACGTCCCCAAACCTACGCTGAGTTTGTGTTTTCAGACTTCTGTCCTCAAAGTCTTGGGCCACACACTCTACAGGCTGGGACCCTGGAGCCACACATTAGGACTGTGCCTACCAATCCATGGGAATTCTGCCCATTCCATGGTCCATAATCGTACAAATTAGGAGAAACCTCCAAAGTCCCTAAGGCCATCCCAATAGTGTAGTTCGCCCGGAACAAACAAGGGCTGTCTGAAACCAGCTGATAATCGACCTCCACTCATACCATAGATGGATGTCCCCAGAGAAGAAGATTGAACCAGACAGGACCCAAGGCCATAATAGGATCCATTGCTTTGGGTTAAAGGCATATGTCCTCAAAAGCCTGATTCCAATACGAGCATAGGGGTTTTCCTGAGGCACCCATCAGAACTCATCTCGTCTCCACAAGGAAACCTGTGCATGGGAGCCATGTCCAAAGCTTAGGAGAGAACGTCAGATTCCCGGTGCCACCGCCCCATTCCAAGGCCCTATGGACACAAAAACACATTAGGACACATCCTCAGGAAAGTCCATTTCAACTCTGCCACCCCGGTTGCTCCGACAGAGCCATCAGATCTAAACTGTCTTGTTGCTAGGAGACAATTGGAATGTGAGGCGGGCTTCCCAGGCATCCATCCGCGAACGGTGATCTGGAGTCATTCCATATGGGATGTCCTGGAGCTGTCCAACAGGTCTCAATTGTCCGGAAGAAGGAATCCTGGAAGGGGGCATCCCACAACTCCCAACGTGGGAAAACCTCAATGGCCCCGAGATTCCGCTCCATTCATAAAGCGGCCGGCATGCACAGGAACTCCAAACTGAGCCATCGTCTGATCCTCGCCCTGACTTCAGATGCATGAGATATTGGTTCAGATCTGCAGGGGGTACCTGCCGTGACCTCGCCCTGAAACCCAAGTCTAGCTTGTCTTCTCAGACTACTGTCCTCACACTCCTGGCCCCGAAGCCCTCAAGTTTGGCAATTCCGGACCTACAATGCAGCACTCTGCTTGCCCTCTAGAAAAAAAATTATTGCCTCATGAGCTGCCCAGGCACCTTAAATGAGGGTAAACCTACACAGCACTCGACTTTACCCAAATTATATAGTCTAACCTGGGCACTAATGCACTGTCGAACACAACCTGAGCCCGGAACTCCTGACCAACACCCAGAAAGCTGACCGCACACTGAGCACATAAAACCCGCCATGGCCTTAGGTCATCATCTCTTCCCTACCTCAGTTTTCAGGCTTCAGAACCGAGACCTTATCTCCAATCACTGCCCAGGGGTGAGTGTAATGCAGAAGTCAGAACTCCTCCTTACCCATGGCAAGAACCCTTGTGGTTGGCAAGTTGTCCAACGTTCAGTGTAGGAGAAACCAACATTCACCCTGAGGCCCCGCCCATTCTTGAGTGCGACGAGGGCATACACACGCATTGTGACCCTCAGCATGAGTCCTGTCCTCTAGTAAGTCCTCTCCTTGGCTGGACCATTAGATGTTAATGGGCTTGACATGTCCCTAGGCCCCAATTTTTAACCAGATTTCTGATTGTCCAGTCGCCCCTCCCCCGGGCTCTACTCTGGAATCCCTCATTTGGTGGGACACCTGAGGTTAAAAAAGAAAACAACAACAACAACAAAAAAAAAAAACGGACTTCTTCCATCCCCAGAATGACCCCAAACTCTTTGGACGGGGCCAAACCACCAGAGAGTAAGACTCGTCCATTTCCCATGAAGTCACCCAGAAATTCCACGACCATGAGTGACACGATATCCAGAGACAAAAACTTGAGCAGGAGCCTCACACTCGCCCTTCTTTCAAATCCCAAAGAGTTCTCCTCATGGTCTGTAGATTAGTCCTGCCATACCTATGACCCGAAACATAAGCCGAGTTTGTGTTTTCAGACAACTGTCCAAACAGCCCTAGCCTACACAACCTACAGGCTAAGGCCCCTGGAGCCAAACCTGAGGACTGTACTTGCCCTCTCCAAGGGAATTGTGTGTCCCCTTTCCAATGGATACAACCTTTCTAATAGGATAAACCTCCAAAGTCCCTGATCCATCTATTAGTGGTGGCTTCCCAGGAAAAACAGGGGCAATCTGAGCACTACAGAGCACCTACCTTCACTCAGACCCATAGACACATGTGCCCAGAGGTAAAAAGGAAAGAATAGGCCCCTAGGCACTAATCAGATCCATTGCTTTCGTTTCCAGGCATCTCTCCTCAGAGGCCTGGAATTCAAAAGCAGCATATAGCTGTTTCTTGACTCACCCAACAGAAAACATCTCATCTACACATGGGAAACTTGCACGTTGGAGCTGTGTCAAAGCCTCTGTTTAGTAGAACTCTTTAGGGCCCAAGTGCCACCGCTTCATTCCAAGGTCTCCTTAGACACAAAAGCACATTAGGACCCATGCCCAGGGGTGTCCATTTCAATGCAGCGTCCTCGGTTGCTCCCCACAGATCCAGGACATCTAACCTGTCTTGTTGCTAGGAGACAATTGGAATGTGAGGTGGGCTACCCAGCCATCCATCCTTAGAACCCTGCTCAGAATCATTGGCCTGGAGCCAAACAACAGGTCTCAATTGTCCTGCAGAAGACTCTCTGCAGTTTGGAGCTTCTCACAACTCCCATCGTGGGAAAACCCCCATGGCCTGGTGATCCCCCCCCCATTCATGAAGGGGCCATCAGGGACAGAAACTACAACCTGAGTGATCGTCTGATCCTCGCCCTGACTTCAGATGCATGAGATCTCGATTCAGGTCTGTAGATTGTGCCTTCCATGGCCTCATCCAGAAACCTAAGCCTAGCTTGTGTTCTCAAACTTTTGTCGTCAGACTACTGGCCCACAAGCCCTCCAGTTTGGCAATCCAGAACTACAATACAGCACTCTGCCTGCCCTCCAGAAGAAAAACATTGTCCTCTGGGGCTACCCAGTGACCCCAAATGAGGATCAACCTGCACCGACCTTGGCTGTACCCCAAATACATAGGCTGACCAGGGCACTAATGCCCTTTCTGACACAGCCTGAGCCTGGACTCACTGGCCCGTCCCAGACAGCTGGCCGCACACTGAGCACATCGAGCCGCCATGGCCTTAGGTCGTCATCTCTTCCCTACCTCGGATTTAAGGCTTTAGATTCTAGAACTTACCTCCAATCATGCCCAGGGTTGAACGGGATGCAGAAATCAGAACTCCTTCCCCATGGCAAGATACCTTGTGTTTGGCATGTTGTCCAACTTTCAGTGTAGTTGAATCCAGTTATGCCCATGAGGCCCTGCCATGCTCGCAGGCTACATTGGTCACAAACACACATTGTGACCCTCAGCCTGACCAAAGTCCTCAAGTAAGGCCTCTCAGTGGCTGGATGAAGAGATAGCATATTGGGCTTGCCATGCCCCTAGTCCCAATTTTGAACCATAGTTCTGGTGGTCCCTTCAGTCTTCCCCACGGCTTTACTTTGGAATTCCTCTTTTCGAGGGACACCTGATGTAACAAAACTGAAAAGAGTCCTCCCATCCCACAGTTTGACGAAAAAAAATTGGGAATCGGGCTAAATCCTCATAGAGGTAGATTCGTCCATGGCCCATGAAGCATCCCCGACATTCTACGGCCATTGCTGATACAAATTCCAGAGACAAATGCCTGAGCAAGCGCCTCAGACTCACTCTATATTCAAATCTTCATGAGTTCTTCTCATGGTTTGTAGATTGGTCCTGCCATACCGACGTCCCCAAAAAAAGCTGAGTTTGTGTATCGGAATCACAATCAGAACTCTGCCTTCCACATGGCTGTAATGCTTGTTCTTCACATGGAGTCACACCTTCACGTGGGGAACCCTTCATGGCCCCTGATGCCACGCCAAAACATGAGTGCTGCTTGGGCACAAATTCACACTGTGACACTAGCATGAGCCCCATGTCAAAGAAAGGCCTGTCAGGTTCGGGACGAAGATCCTGCATATAATCCCTGCCATGCCTATAGGCAACCAGGACTAACTAGATGGTGTGTATTCCAATTGAAGGAACCCACTGCTGTGCTCTAGAGTCCCTCCCCTGGGGGGTCCTTTCTGGCAGAAAACAGTACTCTTCACTTCCCACAGAATGAACCCAAACACTTGGGAGCTTGGACAATCCCCCAAGAGGAAGGCTCTTCCTCGGCCCCTGAGGCAACCCCTACCCTGACCGGACACTGTGAATGCAACACCCAGAGACAAAAGCCTGAGCAACTGCCTCCCACTTGCCCTCCTTTGATATCCAGAGAATCTCCCCTCACGGACTGGAGATCAGGCCTGCCATTACCTTGGCCCCTTCCTGAGCCAAGTTTGCTTTTTCAGACATATGTCCCCACAGCCCTGGCAAACACAGCCTCTAGGCTGGGTCCTCTGGAGCCATACCACAGGACCGTGCCTGCTCTCTCCTGGGAAACTGTGTCCATTCCTTTGGCCACACACCTCCAGAATATGAGAAACCTCAAGGCCCCCGAGGACATCCGACTACTGGGAGCCTCCCTGGACACACAGGGGCATTCCGACACAAGCTGAGCAGCTACCTCCACGAAGGCATGCACAAGATGTCAACAGAGATAGAAGGTTGAGCCGGACAGGCCCTTAGGCCATAATCTCAACTCTTGCTTTGGGTTCCAGGTGTTACTCCTCAGAGGCTTTGGTTCGAAGAAAAGGATATGGGGCTTTCCTGAGGCACTGAACAGAACTCCTCTCGTCTCCACATGGGAAGCTTCCTTGTTGGAGCTGTGTCAAACACCTCAGTTTGGAAAACCCTGCAGAGTCCCTGAGCCACCTCCACATTCCAAGGTCTCCCAGGCCACCAAGCCACAGTAGGACTCATCTTCAGGAGAGTCCATTTCAACTCTCCCCTCTGGGTAGCTCACCCAGGAGCCTGCAGATTGAGCCTGCCTTGTCCTGACTAAAGAGTGGGAATATGAGGTGGAGTTCCCAGGCATCCATGCTTAGACATCTGCTCTCGAGTCTTTCCGTATGGGGCCTCCTGGAACCATCCAATAGGACTCGACTGTCGTGCAGAAGGTAACCTTCAGTTTTGGAACAGTTCACAAATCCCATCGTAGGCAAACCTCTCTGGTTTCATGAAGCCCCCACACCCTTCAGGAAAAGGCAATGCTGGACAAAAACTCTAGCCTGAGGCACGTCTCATAGTTGACATGACATCAGTGCAGGAGTTCTCGATTCAGCCTCTGCAGACTGGCCCTGCCGTGCCCTCGGTCCCAAACCTCATGCTAGCTTGTGTTTTCAGACTTCCTTCCTCACACTCCTGGCAAACAAGCCCTCCGGATTAGGAAATCCAGAACCACAACCCAGCCCAGTGTCTGCCCAAAGGAAGAAAAACGTTTCCCTGTGGGGCTCTCCAGAAAACCCAGATGAGGATCAACCTGCTCGGGCCTCGACGGTACCCGAACTGGATAGGATGCTCTGGGCACTCATGCTCTGTCTGACACAGCCTGAAGCCAGACGTCCAGACAGACAAGGAGACAGATGGCCGCACACCCAGCACTTCGGACACGCCATGGTCTTATGCCGTCACCTCTTCCTAACCTTGGTTTTCAGATATCTGAACCTAGACATTATATCAATTCTCCACACAGCTGGGTATACCTAGCACAAAACAGAATTCCTCCTTCCCCATGGCTGTCAAGGTTGCCTTGGCATGGAGTCACACCTTCAGGGTGGGAGAAACCTTCATGGCCCCTGATGCCACGCCCAAACGTGAGTGCTGCTTGGGCACAAATTCACACTGTGACCCTCAGCATGAGCCCCATGTCAAAGAAAGGCCTGTCAGGGCCTGGACCAAGTGCCCGCATATGGGGCTTGCCAAGCCCCTATGCACCCAATCCTCACCACGGTTTGAGTTTTCCAGTCGCCCCGCCCGTACCTGGGGCTCTGTTCTGGAATCCCTTTCTTGGAGAGACCCATGAGCCAGACAACATGACTCCACCCTTCCCACAAAATGACCCCAAACTCTTGGGAGCTGGGACAAATCCCCAGAGAGGGATACTCGTCCACAGTCCCTGAGGCCACCCCTCCAATCCATGGCTATCCAGGACACAACATTCAGAGACAAAAGCCTGAAGGAACGCCTCCCACTCGCCCTTTTTTCAGAGGCCCAGGAGCTCCCTCTTGTGCTGTACCTCCGGCCTGCCATACCCTAGGCGCCACTCATAAGCTGACTTTGTGTTTTCAGACTTCTGTGCCCACAGCCTGGACCCACACACCTCCAGGCTAGGGCCTCTGGAGCCACAGCGAAAGATTGTGCCTGCCCTCTCCAAAAAAAGTGTGCCCAATCCATTGACCACAAACCTACGTGTTAGGGAAAAGTTCCAAGGCCCTGAGGCCATCAATAGTGTAGGCCACCCTGGACTGTGAGGGGCTCTCTGACACCAGCGGAGCAACTATCTCCACTTAGACTCTCAGACAGTGTCCCCAGAGACAGAAGGTTGAGCCGGACAGGCCCTTAGGCAGTAGTCTCAACTCTTGCTTTGGGTTCCAGGTGTTACTCCTCAGAGGCTTTGGTTCAAAAACAGGATATGGGGCTTTCCTGAGGCACTGAACAGAACTCCTTTCGTCTTCACATGGGAAGCTTCCTTGTTGATGCTGTGTCAAACACCTCAGTTTGGAATACCCTGCAGAGTCCCTGAGCCACCTCCACATTCCAAGGTCTCTCAGGCCACCAAGCCACAGTAGGACTCATCTTCAGGAGAGTCCATTTCAACTCTCCCCTCTGGGTAGCTCACCCAGGAGCCTGCAGATTGAGCCTGCCTTGTCCTGACTAAAGAGTGGGAATATGAGGTGGCGTTCCCAGGCATCCATGCTTAGACTACTGCTCTCGAGTCTTTCCGTATGGGGCCTCCTGGAACCATCCAATAGGACTCGACTGTCGTGCAGAAGGAAAGCTTGAGGTTTGCAGTAGTTCACAAATCCTATCGTAGGCAAAACTTTCTGGCTTCATGAAGCCCCCAAACCCTTCAGGAAAAGGCCATGCTGGACAAAAACTCTAGCCTGAGGCACGTCTCATAGTTGACATGACCTCAGTGCAGGAGATCTCGATTCAGCCTCTGCAGAGTGGGCCTGCCGTGCCCTCGTTCCCAAACCTCACGCTAGCTTGTGTTTTCAGACTTCCTTCCTCACACTCCTGGCAAACAAGCCCTCCGGACCAGAAACTCCAGAACCAAAACCCAGCCCAGTGTCTGCCCAACGGAAGAAAAAAGTTTCCCTGTGGGGCTCTCCAGAAAACCCAGATGAGGATCAACCTGCTCGGGCCTCGACGGTACCCGAACTGGATATGCTGCGCTGGGCACTCATGCTCTGTCTGACACAACCTGAAACCAGACGTCCAGAGAGACAAGGAGACAGCTGGCCGCACACCCTGCACTTCGGATACGCCATGGTCTTATGCCGTCACCTCTTCCTAACCTTGGTTTTCAGATATCTGAACCTAGACATTATATCAATTCTCCACACAGCTGGGTATCGCAAGCACAAAACAGAACTCCTCCTTCCCCATGGCTGTCAAGCTTGATCTTGGCATGGAGTCACACCTTCAGGGTGGGAGAAACCTTCATGGCCCTGATGCCACGCCCAAACTTGAGTGCTGCTTGGGCACAAATTCACACTGTGACCCTCAGCATGAGCCCCATGTCAAAGAAAGGCCTGTCAGGACCTGGACCAAGAGCCCGCATATGGGGCTTGCCAAGCCCCTATGCACCCAATCCTCACCAGTGTTTGAGTTTTCCAGTCGTCCCACCTGTACCTGGGCTCTGCTCTGGAATCCCTTTCTTGGAGAGACACATGAGCCAGACAACACGACTCCACCCTTCCTTCAAAATGTCCCCAAACTCTTGGGAGCTGCGACAAATCCCCAGAGAGGGATACTCGTCCACAGTACCTGAGGCCACCGCTCCAATCCACGGCTATCCCGGACACAACATCCAGAGACAAAAGCCTGAAGGAACGCCTCCCACTCGCCCTTGTTTCAGAGGCCCAGGAGCTCCCTCTCGGGCTGTACATCCGGCCTGCCATACCCTAGGCGCCACTCATAAGCTTAGTTTTGTTTTCAGACTTCTGTGCCCACAGCCTGGACCCACACAACCTCCAGGCTAGGGCATCTGGAGCCAAAGCGAAAGATTGTGCCTGCCCTCTCCAAGGAAAGTGTGCCCAATTCATTGTCCACAACCCTACAGGTTAGGAAAAAGCTCCAGGGCCCCTGAGGCCATCAATAGTGTAGTCCACCCTGGACTAAGAGGGGCTCTCTGACACCAGCGGAGCAACTATCTCCACTTAGACTCTCAGACAGTGTCCCCAGAGACGGAAGGTTGAAATGGACAGGCCCCCAGGCCCTAATCTGAACCTTAGCTTTGGTTTCCATGTTTCCTTTCTCAGAGGACTGTTTTCGTAGACCAGCACATGGGGCTTTTCTGAGGCACCAAACCAAACCTCTCTCATCTCCACATGGGCAGCTTTCTTACTGGAGATGTATCAAACCCTTCAGGTAGGAGAGTTCCGCAAGGCCACCGAACAACCAGCACATTCCAAGGTCTCCATGGACCCAAACTCACATTATGACGCATCCTCAGGAGAGGCCATTTCAACTCAGCCCCCTGGGTAGCGTGACCCAGAGGCAGCAGATCAAACATATCTTGTCGCTAATGGCCAATTGGAATGCGAGGAATGCTGTACAGGGATCCATCCTTCGAACCCTGCTCTCCAGTCCTTCCGTATGGTATGTCCTGGAGCCATGCAACAGGACTCGAATGTCCCGCAGAAGGAAACCTTGTGGTTTGGGGCAACCTCCAAACTCAGCGTGGGAAAACTTCCTTGGCCTCATGAGGCCCCCACTTCATGAAGGTGCCATAATGGACACATACTCCAGCCTCAGCCAACGTCTGATCCTCAGCCTGACTTCAGATGCAGGAGATTTTGATTCAGCCTCTGCAGAGTGGGCCTGCTCTGCCCTTGGCTCCAATACTCACCCTAGCTTGTGTTTTCAGACTTCCGTCCTCACACTCCTTGCCCACAAACCCTCCCTACTGGCAATTCTGGGGCCACACTGAAGCACTCTGCCTGCCTCCCAGGAGAAAAACATTGTCTATGGTGCTGCGCAGAAACCTCAAATGAGGATCAAACTGCTTGGCCCTCGGCAACACCCCAATTGCATAGGCTACCTTAAACACTGATGCTCTGTCGCAAATAGCCTGAGCCCAGACCTTCCAACAGACACCGACAATGCTGGCTGCACTCCTAGGACATTGGACCTGCCACTGCCTTAGGCCACCAACCATTCCCAACCTGGGTTTTCAGTCATCGGATCCTAGACCTTATCTCCAATCCCTGGACAGGGGGGAACCTGATGCACAAATCAGAACCCCTCCTTCCCCATGGCAAGAAAACTTGCTGCTGGTAGTGAGTCAAACCTTCAGTGTAGGAAAAACGACATGGCCCATGAGGCAACGCCCAAGCGTTAGGGCCGCCTTGGGCACAAACACACATTGTGACCCTCAGCGTGAGTACCTTATTCAAGTAACGCCTCTCAGTGACTGGACCAAGAACCCGCATATGTGGCTTGCCATGCCCATAGGCACCCAGGACTAACTAGATGGTGTGTATTCCAGTTAAGGGAACCCACTGCTGTGCTCTAGAGTCCCTCTCCTGGGGGGTCCCCTGTGGCAGAAAACAGTACTCTTCATTCCCACAGAATGAACACAAACACTTGGGAGCTTGGACAATCCCCCGAGAGGAAGGCTCTTCCTCGGCTTCTGAGACAACCCCTACCCTGACTGGACACTGTAAACGCAACACCCAGAGACAAAATCCTGAGTGACTGCCTCCCACTTGCCCTCCTTTGATATCCAGAGGATCTCCCCTCACGGACTGGAGATCAGTCCTGCCATTACCTTGGCCACTAGCTGAGCCAAGTTTGCTTTTTCAGACATCTGTCCCCACAGCCCTGGCAAACACAGCCTCTAGGCTGGGTCTTCTGGAGCCATACCACAGGACCGTGCCTGCTCTCTCCTGGGAAACTGTGTCCATTCCTTTGGACACACACCTCCAGAATATGAGAAACCTCAAGGCCCCCGAGGACATCCCACTACTGGGAGGCTCCCTGGACACACAGGGGCATTCGGACACAAGCTGAGCAGCTACCTCCACGAAGGCATGCCCACAGATGTCAACAGAGATAGAAGGTTGAGCCGGACAGGCCCTTAGGCCGTAGTCTCAACTCTTGCTTTGGGTTCCAGGTGTTACTCCTCAGAGGCTTTGGTTCAAAGAACAGGATATGGGGCTTTCCTGAGGCACTGAACAGAACTCCTCTCGTCTCCACATGGGAAGCTTCCCTGTTGGAGCTGTGTCAAACACCTCAGTTTGGAGAACCCTGCAGAGTCCCTGAGCCACCTCCACATTCCAAGGTCTCCCAGGCCACCAAGCCACAGTAGGACTCATCTTCAGGAGAGTCCATTTCAACTCTCCCCACTGGGTAGCTCACCCAGGAGCCTGCAGATTGAGCCTGCCTTGTCCTGCCTAAAGAGTGGGAATATGAGGTGGCGGTCCGAGGCATCCATGCTTAGACACCTGCTCTCGAGTCTTTCCGTATGGGGCCTCCTGGAACCATCCAATAGGACTCGACTGTCGTGCAGAAGGAAAGCTTGAGGTTTGGAGTAGTTCACAAATCCCATCGTAGACAAACCTCCCTGGCTTCATGAAGCCCCCACACCCTTCAGGAAGAGGCCACGCTGGGCAAAAACTCTAGCCTGAGGCACGTCTCATAGTTGACATGACCTCAGTGCAGGAGATCTCGATTCAGCCTCTGCAGAGTGGCCCTGCCATGCCCTCGGTCCCAAACCTCACACTAACTTTTGTTTTCAGACTTCCTTCCTCACACTCCTGGCAAACAAGCCCTACGGACTAGGAACTCCAGAACCACAACCCAGCCCAGTGTCTGCCCAACGGAAGAAAAACGTTTCCCTGTGGGGCTCTTCAGAAAACCCAGATGAGGATCAACCTGCTCGGGCCTCGATGGTCCCCGAACTGGATATGCTGCTCTGGGCACTCATGCTCTGTCTGACACAGCCTGAAGCCAGACGTCCAGACAGACAAAGAGACAGCTTGCCGCACACCCAGCACTTCGGACACGCCATGGTCTTATGCCATCATCTCTTCCTAACCTTGGTTTTCAGATATCTGAACCTAGACATTATATCAATTCTCCACACAGCTGGGTATCGCAAGCACAAAACAGAACTCCTCCTTCCCCATGGCTGTCAAGCTTGCTCTTGGCATGGAGTCACACCTTCAGGGTGGGAGAAACCTTCATGGCCCCTGATGCCACGCCCAAACTTGAGTGCTGCTTGGGCACAAATTCACACTGTGATCCTCAGCATGAGCCCCATGTCAAAGAAAGGCCTGACAGGACCTGGACCAAGAGCCCGCATATGGGGCTTGCCAAGCCCCTATGCACCCAATCCTCACCAGTGTTTGAGTTTTCCAGTCGCCCCACCTGTACCTGGGCTCTGCTCTGGAAACCCTTTCTTGGAGAGACACATGAGCCAGACAACACGACTCCACCCTTCCCACAAAATGACCCCAAACTCATGAGGCCCCCGCTTCATGAAGGTGCCATCATGGACACATACTCCAGCCTCAGCCAACTTCTGATCCTCAGCCTGACTTCAGATGCAGGAGATTTTGATTCAGCCTCTGCCGATTGGGCCTGCTCTGCCCTTGGCTCCAATCCTCACCCTAGCTTGTGTTTTCAGACTTCCGTCCTCACACTCCAGGCCCACAATCCCTCCCTACTGGGAATTCTGGGGCCACACTGAAGCACTCTGCCTGCCTCCCAGGAGAAAAACATTGTCTATGGTGCTGCCCAGAAACCCCAAATGAGGATCAAACTGCTTGGCCCTCGGCAACACCCCAATTGCATAGGCTACCTTAAACACTGATGCTCTGTCGCAAATAGCCTGAGCCCAGACCTTCCAACAGACACCGACACAGCTGGCTGCACACCCAGCACATTGGACCCGCCACTGCCTTAGGCCACCATCCATTCCCAACCTGGGTTTTCAGTCATCGGAACCTAGACCTTATCTCCAATCCCTGCACAGGGGGAACCTGATGCACAAGTCAGAACCCCTCCTTCCCCATGGCAAGAAACCTTGCTGCTGGCCGTGAGTCAAACCTTCAGTGTAGGAGAAAACGGCAAACCTGCCGGGCCTCATGAAGCCCCCCATATCTTTCAGGGAGAGGCCATCATGGACAAAAACTCTTGCTTGAAGCACGTCTCATAGTAGATATGACCGCAATGCAGGAGATCTTGATTCAGCCTCTGCAGAGTGGCCTGCCGTGCCCTCGGTCCCAAACCTCACGCTAGCTTGTGTTTTCAGACTTCCTTCCTCACACTCCTGGCAAACAATCCCTCCAGAGTAGGATTTGCAGAACCACAAGCCAGCCCAGTGACTGCCCACCGGTAGAAACGTTTCCTTGTGGGGCTCTCCATAAATCCCAGATGAGGATCAACCTGCTCTTGCCTCGACGGCACTCAGATTTGATAGGCTGCTCTGGGCACTAATGCTCTGCCTTTCACAGCCTGATTCCTGACGTCCAGACAGGCAAGGAGACAGCTGGCCACACACCTAGCACTTCTGACACGCCATGGTCTTATGCTGTTATCTCTTCCTAACCTTGGTTTCTAGATATCTAAACCCAGATATTATATCAATTCCCCACACGGTTGGGCATCTGAATCACAAATCAGAACTCCTTCTTCCCCATGGCTGTAAGGCTTGCTCTTGGCATGGAGTCACACCTTCAGGGTGGGAGAAATCTTCATTTCCCCTGAAACCACGCCCAAACTTGAGTGCTGCCATGGGCACAAATTCACTCTGTGACCCTCAGCATGAGCCCAATATCAAAGAAAGGCCTGTCAGGGCCTTGACCAAGAGCCCGCATATGGGGCGTGCCACGCCCCTATACACCCAATCCTCACCAGTGTTTGAGTTTTCCAGTCTCCCCCCCGTTCCTGGAGCTCTGCTCTGGAATCACTTTCTTGGAGAGACACATGAGCCAGACAACAGGACTCCACCCTTCCCACAAAATGACCCCAAACTCCTGTTAGCTGGGACAAATCCCCAGGGAGGGATACTTGTCCACAGTCACTGAGGTCACCCCCTACAATCTATGGCTATCCTGGACGCATCCAGAGACAAAAGCCTGAAGGAATCTCGCCCTTGATTCACAAGCCAAGGAGCTCACTCTCTATCTGTACATCTGGCCTGCCATACCCTCGGCGCCACTCATAAGCTGAGTTTGTGTTTTCAGACTTCTGTGCCCACAGCCTGGACCCACACACCCTCCAGGCTAGGGCATCTGGAGCCACAGCGAAAGATTGTGCCTGCCCTCTCCAAGGAAAATGTGCCCAATCCATTGACCACAACCCTACAGGTTAGGGAAAAGCTCCAAGGCCCCTGAGGCCATCCTGATAGTGTAGGCTGCCCTGGACTAAAAGGGCACTCTGACACCAGCTGAGCCATTATCACCACTTAGACTCTCAGACAGTGTCCCCAGAGACAGAAGATTGAAATGGACAGGCCCTTAGGCCCTAATATGAACCTTAGCTTTAGTTTTCATGTGTCTGTCCTCAGAGGACTGGTTTCGTATACCAGCATATTAGGTTTTTCTGAGGCTCCAAACCAAACCTCTCTCGTCTCCACATGGAGTGCTTTCTTACTGGATCTGTATCAAACCCTTCTGGTCGGAGAATTCCGCAGGGCCACAGTACAACCATCACATTCCAAGGTCTCCATGGACAGAAACACACATTATGACGCATCCTCAGGAGAGGCCATTTCAACTCAGCCCGCTGGTTAGCTTGCCCCAGAGCCAGCAGATCAAACATATCTTGTCGTTAATGGCCAAAGGGAATGCGAGGCATGCTGTTCAGGGATCCATCCTTTGAACCCTCCTCTTCAGTCCTTCCGTATGGTATGTACTGGAGCCACTCAACAGGACTCGACTGTCTTGCAGAAGGAAACCTTGTGGTTTGTGGCAACCTCCAAACTCAGCGTGGGAAAATTTCGTTGGCCTCATGAGGCACCTGCTTCATGAAGGTGCTATCAAGGGCACAATCCAACCTCAGCCAACGTCTGATCCTCAGCCTGACTTCAGATGCATGAGATATCCTTTCAGCCTTTGCAGAGTGGGCCTGCTCCCAACCTCACCCTATCTTTTGTTTTCAGACTCTACCCTAGCACTCCTGGCCCAAAAGCCCTCATGATTGGGAATTCTGGTTCCAGAACGAAGCACTCTGCCTGCCCCCCACGAAAAACATTGTCTATGGCATTGCTCAGAAACTCCAAATGAAAATCAACCTGCTCAGCCCTCGGCAACACCCCAATTGCATAGGCTACCCTAAACACTATGCTCTGTCTTACATAGCCTGAGCCCAGACCTTGTGAGAGACATTGAGACAGTTGGCTTCACACCCAGCACATCGAACCTGCCATGGGTTAGGCCATTTCATCCCTTCCCATTGACCTGGGTGTCTTCCTGGAGGTATATTCTGAGGCTGTGTCAGACTATGCATTTTTTCTGGAGCTTCCTATGGAATTGGGGTGGTATTAGGGGCCTTGCAATTTTCTCTTAATCTGGTGGGTTGGGAAACTGAGACAGGCTGACATTCCTTGGGAGAGCTGGCCCAGTGCTGTTGTGTGTTCCTGGAGGCCCCATCCTGGAGGGCATATGGGTCAGGACTCTGGGTCCAAAGTCTTCAGACACAAACTCGGGTAAGAGTTAAGCTCGAGGTGATGGCAGACCCAATCTGCAGACCCTGAGCGAAGCATCTCCAGATATGAAATTCGGACGGCTGTGAGGCAGGATCACAGTCTTTTCTGTCTGACTTGTTTGTCTATGATGGCCACGAAATGGAGGGGTGGCCTCATGGGTCCATGTGAGATTCTACCTCTCTGGGAATTCTGCTCGGCACCCAAGAGTTTGGTGTATTTCCGGGGGATGGGAGGAGCGCAGTTTTCTGAGTCAGGGATCCCGTCCAAACAGCCATTCCAGAGATGGGTCCTGGGTTCTGGAGCCTGGATCACCGCAACAAGGCTTAGGATTTGGGCCTAGGGTCCTGCTCTATGTTTTCCTGGTACAGCTCCCGAGTGTTCTTGTTGGAAATGGGTATCATTCTGAGGGTCACAATGCCTGTTTTTGCCCAGATGCCCATGCTGAGTACGTGTGACCTCATGGGCTATGCACTTGGCTCCCACTCTGAGGGTTGGACTGCCATCTCAACATTCAGTTTTCCTGCCATGGGGAAGGAGGTGTACTTTTTTATGCTTCAGGTTCCCCCATGGGCAGGAATTTGAGCTAAGTTCTGGGACAGGTGCCTGAATACCCAGTTCACTTTGAGATGAGGTCCTCGGGCCAAGGCAGGAACCACCTGCAGAAAATGAGGCCTGCTTTCTGGGTGGCTGTCAGGAGCTCGGGCTCGAGCTGTGTCAGACAGAACATTCGTGGAGAGTTCGGCCTATGATATTGGGGTGCTTTTGAGAGCTGTGCAACTGGATCCTCATGGGGGATTTTTGCACAGACCCTTTCTTCACTTCTTCTATCTGGTGAGCAGGCAGATGGCTGCATTACGGCTCCAGAATATCCAAGTTGGAGGGTTTGCAGGCGAGGAGTGTGAGGACAGAAGTATGAAAACATAAGCTACAGTTACGCTCAGTGCCGAGCACATGTCTATTCCAATGTACAGCAGTTGTTTCGAGATCTCCAGCACCTGGGCGAGGGGAAGATGTCTGCTCACGCTGGAGTTTGTATCCATGATGGCCAACAAATGGTGGGGAGGCCTCAAGAATTCTTGGAGGTTTTTCCAAGCTGGAGCTTGTGAGCTTCTCCAAACATCAAGGTGTCCTACTAAGGGGCAGCAGAAGTCTTCTTACAGGGCTCCAGGGTCCCCCATATGGAAGATTCGATAGCAATGCTCTCTGAATGGAGGCCTGGGAAGCCAATCTCGTGTTACCATTGCAGCTGAGGAACAGGGTAAGCTTGAACCAATGACACTGATTCCAAGTTCCAAGTGATTTGCGTTGATGGAAGTTCTCAGTCTAACAGTTCCCAATGCTGCTTGGTGTCCAGGGAGACCTTAGAATGTGGTGGCAGCTCTCTGACCATTGAGGATTCTCTATCCTTAGGATTAGACCCAGTACCCAGGAGCCAGGTTTCCTTCTTGGGACAGGAGGTGTGCTCTTGTATGGCTCACGGACCACAGGTTGGACCATATGCTTGAATTTCCAGAACAGACCTCTAGGAAGAGAGACCTCAAAACATAAGCTAGGGTTCTGATGAGGTTTTAGGGCCATGGAAGTTTCAATCTTCGGACTAAGTGCCATTGGCCTGCATGTCATCCTGGAGGTAGGTGCTGAGGCTGTGTCAGGCTGTGCACTTTTTCCAGAGTGGCCTATGATATTGGGGTGCAGTCAGGGGCCTTGCAGTTTTCTCCTAATCTGGACATTTTGGGAAACTGAGATGGGCAGGGTTTCCTCAGGATAGCAGGGCCAGTGATGTCATGTGTTTCTCGAGGCCCCATCCTGGAGGTCATGTGTGTCAGGACTTTGGGACCAAAGACTTTAGACACAACCTCGGATAAGAGATAGGAGTGAGGTGATGGCAGTCCGAATCTGAAGACCCTGAGGGAAGCTCCTCGGGATTTGTAATTCAGGTGGCTGGGAGGGTGGAGCACAGGCTTTTCTGTCTGGATTTTGTGTCTAGGATGGCCACTAAATGGAGGGGTGACCTCATGTGTCCATGGGATATTCTTCCACTCTGGTGATTCTGCTTGGCACCCAAGAGTTTGATTTCTTTCTGGGGAAGAGGAAAAGACTGTATTCCATCTCTGGGATCCTGTTCAAACAGGGATTCCAGAGATGGGTTCTGGGTCCAGACACTGGGAAAACTTAACCAAAGCTTCGATTTGGGATCCTGGTCCAGATCCCAAGGGGGATATTTGGAAAGGGGTCTCATTCTGAGGGTCACAATGCCTATTTGTGCCCAGCTGCCCATCCTGTGTAGGCATGGTCTCATGGACCATGCACCTGGTTCCCACTCAGGGTTGTACAGCCATCTCAACATTCAGTTTTCTGGCCATGGGGAAGGAGGAGCACTCTTTTGTGCTTCCGAGTCCCCTATGGGCAGGAATTTGAGCTAAGTCTGGGACAGGTACCTGAATATCCAGGTTGCTTCAAGATGATGGCCTCGGGCCAAGGTTGGACCCACCTGGAGGATATGGGGCCCACTATCTGGGTGGCTGACAGGAGGTCGGGGATCAGGCGGTGTCAGATAGCCAATTTATGCAGAGGTCGGTCTATTATATTGGGGTGCCATTGAGGGCCGTGCAGGAGGATCCTCTCCAACCTAGCTAGAGAAAGCCATGGATGACCAAATGGAATTGATTAGGGCTGAGCTGAACGTGAAGAGAGATGATGTTCACAATGTTAGGGTGGAGCTTAAAGCTACCAGGGCTGAGGTTCACAATGCTCTCAATGAGTTCCAATCTAATCTAAATTCTCTCAAAGCTAGGGTAACTGAGACAGAAGTTAGAATTAGTGATCTGGAGGACAAACAGATAGAGAGAGGGGATCAGGAGGAGGGCTGGAACAAACAGCCTAGAAACCATGAAAACAGAATCAGGGAAATAAATGATGCCACGAAACCTTCCAAAGTCAGAATTATTGGAATCCCTGAAGGGGAGGAGAAAGAAAGAAGTCTAGAAGATATAGTGGAACAAGTTCTTCAGGAAAAATTTCCCAAACTCCTGAATGGAATCTGCGTTCATGTACTAGAGTCTGAACGGTCTCCACCCAAGATTATCCATTCCAAAAAACCATCACAACACCTGGTAGTCAAATTGAGGAATCATAATTGTAGGTATAATCTCATGAAAGCCGCTAGGACAAAGAGGCTCCTTTCTTACAGAGGAAAGCCCATCAGAATAACATCAGACCTGTACACAGAGACCTGGCAAGCCAGAAAGAGCTGGCAAGATATATTCAGGGCATTAAATGAGAAGAATATGCAGCCAAGAATACTTTATCCAGCAAGACTGACATTCAAAATGGATGGGGAGATATAGAGTTTCCAAGACCGGCAAGGCTTAAAAGACTATGCAACCTCCAAGCCGACACTGCAGGAAATATTAAAGGGGGTTCTATAAAAGAGGAAAAAATCCTAATAATAGCATTGAACAGAAATATAGAGACAGTCTACAGAAAGAAAGACTTCAAAGGTAACTCGATGTCAATAAAAATGTATCTATAAATAATCACTCTCAATGTGAATGGCCTAAATACGCCCATAACATGACACAGGGTTGCAGATTGGATAAAACGACAGGACCCATCCATGTATTGTCTACAAGAGACCCATTTTGAACCTAAAGATACATGCAGACTGAAAGTGAAGGGATGGAGAAGCATCTTTCATGCCAATGGGCCTCAAAAGAAGGCTGGGGTAGCAATTTTTGTATCAGATAAATTAGACTTTAAACTAAAGACTGTAGTCAGAGATACAGAAGGACACTACATCATTCTTAAAGAGACTATCCACCAAGTTGATCTAACAATTGTAAATATCTATGCCCCCAATATGGGAGCAGGCAATAATAAAACTGTTAATCAAGATAAAGAGTCATATTGATATAAATACACTAATTGTAGGAGATCTTAACACGTCTCCCTCAGAAATAGACAGATCATCAAAGCAGAAAATCAATAAAGAAACAAAAGCATTGAATGACACATTGGACCAGATGGACCTCATAGATATATACAGAACATTCCACCCTAAAACAACAGAATACTAATTCATCTCAAGTGCACATGGAACCTTCTCAAGAATAGAACACAAACTGGGTTACAAATCAGGACTCAACCGATACCAAAAGACTGAGAATATTCCCTGCATTTTCTCAGATCACAATGCTTTGAAACTGGAGCTCAATCACAAGGAAAAGTTCAGAAGGAACTCAAACACATGGAAGCTAAAGACCACCTTGCTTAAGTATGCTTGGATCAAGCAGGAGATCAAAGAATAACTGAAAAAAAATCATGGAAACCAATGAGAATGAAGACCCTTCGGTCCAAAATTTATGGGATAGAGCAAAGGCGGTCCTAAGGGGGAAATATATAGCCATCCAGCCCTCCCTCAAAAAAATTGAAAAATCCAGAACACAGCAGCTGACTCTACACCTTCAAGAACTGGAGAATCAACAACAAATCAAACCAACTCCACACATAAGAAGAGAAATAATCAAGATTAGAGCTGAGATCAATGAGGTAGAAACCAGAGATACAATAGAACGTACTAATGAATCTAGAAGTTGGTTTTTTGAAAGTATCAATAAAATCAATAGACCACTGGACACACTAATCCAGAAGAAAAGAGAGAAAGCCCAAATTCATAAAATTATGAATGAAAAGGGAGAGATCACAAGTAACACCAAGGAAGTAGAAATAATCATCAGAAGTTTTTATCAACAGTTATATGCCAATAAGCATAGCAACCTAGATGAAATGGATGCATTCCTGGAATACTATAAACTCCCAAAATTGAACCAGGAAGAAATTGACAACTTGAATAGACCAATATCTAGTAACGAGTTTGAAGCAGTGATCAAAAATCTCCAAAAAAACAAGAGCCCAGGACCTGACGGATTCCCTGGGGAATTCTATCAAACTTTCAAAGAAGAAATAAGACCAATTATCCTGAAGATGTTTCAAAAAATTGAAGCAGAAGCCAGCATTACCCTGACCCCTAAACCAGGCATTGACCCTTAAAAAAAGGAGAATTTCAGACTAAAATCACTGATGAATACGGATGCTAAGATTCTCAACAAGATCCTAGCAAACAGGATCCAACAGCCCATTAAAAAGATTATCCGACATGACCAGTTGGGATTCATCCCTGGGCTACAAGGATGGTTCAACATTCGCAAATCAATCAATGTGATAGAACAAATGAATACGAGACGAGAGAAGAACAACATGGTCCTCTCAATCGATGCAGAAAAAGCAGTTGAAAAAAATCCAGCATCCGTTTCTGACAAAAACCCTTCAAAGTATAGGGATAGAAAGAACATTCCTGAACGTCATCAAATCTAACTATGAAAGACCCACAGCAAATATCATCCTCAATGGGAAAAAGCTTGCAGCCTTCCCGTTGAGATCAGGAACAAGTCAAGGATGCCCTGTCTTACCACTCTTGTTCAATATAGTATTAGAAGTCCTAGCAACAGCAATGACAACAAAGAGAAATAAAATGTATCCAAGCTGGCAATGAAGAAGTCAAACTCTCTTCGCAGATGACATGATTCTTTATACGGAAAACCCAAAAGACTCCACCCCCAAACTACTAGAACTCATACAGCAATTCAGCAACGTGGCAGGATACAAAGTCAATGTACAGAAATCAGTGGCTTTCTTATACACTAACAATGAAAATACAGAAAGGGAAATTAGAGAATCAATTTCATTTACTATAGCACCAGAACCATAAGATACCTGGGAATAAACCTTACCAAAGAGGTAAAGGATCCGTACTTGAGGAACTACAGAACACTCATGAAAGAAACTGAAGAAGACACAAAAAGATGAAAGACCATTCCATACTCTTGGTTCGGAAGAATAAACATTGTTAAATTGTCTATACTGCCTAGAGCAATCTATACTTTTAATGCCATTCTGATCAAAATTCCACCGGTATTCCTCAATGAGCTGGAGCAAATAATCCAAAAATTTGTATGGAATCAGAAGAGACTCTGAATCGCTAAGGAATTGTTGAAAAACAAAAATAAAACGGGGGCATCACATTACCTGATTTCAAGCTTTATTACAATGCTGTGACACCAAAACAGCATGGTACTGACATTAAAACAGTGGAACAGAGTAGAGTGCCCAGATATGGACCCTCAACTCTATGGGCAAATAATCCTCGAGAAAACAGGAAAAAATATACAATGGAAAAAAGACAGTCTCTTCAATAAATGGTGCTGGGAAAACTGGACAGCTATGTGTAGAAGAATGAAACTCGACCATTCTCTAACACCGTACACAAAGATAAACTCAAAATGGATAAAAGACCTCAACATGAGACAGGAATCCATCAGAATCCTTCAGGAGAACATAGGCAGCAATCTCTTCGATATTAGCCACACAATCTTCTTTCAAGTTATGTCTCCAAAGGCAAAGGAAACAAAAGCGAAAATAAACCTTTCAGACTTCATCAAAATCAAAAGCTTCTGCACAGCAAAGGAAACAGTCAAAAAAACAAAGGTGCAACCCACGGAATGAGAGAAGATATTTGCAAATGACAGTGCAGAGAAAAGATTGATATCCAGGATCTATAATGAACTCCTCAAATTCAACATGCACAAAACAGACAATCATATCAAAAAATGGGCAGAAGATATAAACATAAACTTCTCCAATGAAGACATACAAATGGCTATCAGACACATGAAAAAAATGTTCATCATCACTAGCCCTCAGGGAGATTCAAATTAAAACCACATTGAGATATCATGTTTCAGCAGTTAGAATGGTCATTAGCAAGACAGGAAACAACTTGTGTTGGAGGGGATATGGTTGGTGGGAATGTAAGTTGGTGCAGCCTCTTTGGAGAACAGTGTGGAGATGTCTCAAGAAATTAAAAATAGAACTTCCCTATGACCCTGCAATTTCACTTCTGGATATTTACCCCAAAGATACAGACGTCATGAAAAGAAGGGCCATCTGTACCCCAATGTGTACAGCAGCAATGGCCACGGTAGACAAACTATGGAAAGAACCAAGATGCCCTTCAACGGACGAATGGATAAGGAAGATGTGGTCCATATACACTATGTATGCATACCCAACTTTTTAGCAACATGGACGGGACTGGAAGAGATTATGCTGAGTGATATCAGTCAAGCAGAGAGTGTCAATTATCATATGGTTCACTTATTTGTGGAGCATAACAAATAGCATGGAGGACATGGGGAGTTAGAGAGAAGGGAGTTGGGGAAATTGGAAGGGGAGGTGAACCATAAGAGACTATGGACTCTATAAAACAATCTGAGGGGTTTGAATTGGCGGGTGGGTGGGAGGTTGGGGTACACAGGTGGCCGGTATTATAGAGGGCACGGATTGCATGGAACACTGGGTTTGGTGAAAAAATAATGAATACTGTTATGCTGAAAATAAAAAATAATAATAATAATACGCACTTGAGTCCAGAGTGTTGTTTGAAATTAAGGTCGGCACAGGGAATTTGTACTTTGCTTCTAATCTTCAGGGTTTGAGCAACCGTGAAGGGCAGAGTTTTCTTTTGGGTGGTAAGCATACTCATCTGGTGTGGCACCAGAGGCCCCATCCTGGAAAGCATGTGGTCCAGGGCCTTGGGGACAGAAATTTGCAAATGCAAACTAGGTTTATGGTGAGGGTGGAGGCGATCACAGGCCCAATCTGCAGGCCTGAGTGCACCTCATAGTGTACTGAAATTAAGGTGTCATGGAGGCAGTATCACAGGCTTTTCTGTCTGGATTGTGTGTCTAGGATGGTCGCAAAATGTAGGGGAGTCTTCATTGGGCCACGGGAGATTCTTCATCTCTGGGCATTCTGCCCAGCTCTCTAGAGTTTGGTGTCTCTGGGGAAAAGAAGACTGCTGTTTTCCGTCTCAGCAGATTCCCAAAAGAGGGATTTCAGAGACAGTTTCTGGGATTTTTCAGGGCCCCTGAACAACACGAATGAGGGTGAGGATTTGGCCCTAGGGACCTGGCAGGCCCGCCCTGTGTCCTTTCTGTCCAGCTACCAAGGGGGTTTGTTTGAAAGCAGGCTCACTCTGAGGGTCATAATGCCCAGGGCAGCTCACATGAGTGGCCGTGGTCTCATGGGCCATGCAGCTGGTTCCCACTCTGAGGGTTGGAAACCCATCTCAACAGCCAGGATTCCTGCCATGGGGAAGGAGGAGTACTCTTGTGCTTCAGGTTCCCCCATAAGCAGGGATTTGAGCTACAGTATGAAGGAGAGATGACTGAATATCCAGGTTGAGTATATGTGATGGCTTCTGGCCACAACAGGTCCCACTTGCAGGATATGGGGCAAACTGTCTGTGTGGCTGATTAGAGGTCGTGGCTCAGGATGTGTCAGACCAAGCCTGATTGCCCATGGTGGCCGATGATATTAGGGTACCGTCGAGGGCCATGCCGCTGTATCCTCATATGGAGTTTCTGGGCAGAATCACCAGGCACTTTTCTTTCTGTTGGGCAGGCAAATTCTGCATTTTGTTACCAGATTCCCTATCAAGAGGCCTTGGGGATGGATGAAATTGAGGATGGAATTGTAAACACAAGCTACGGTTAAATTCAGTGCGAAGCAGAAGGCAGTTCCCGTGTGCAGTGGCTGATTCGAGATATCCAGCACCTGAGTAAGGGCAGATGTCTGAAGTTAGCTCACACTGTAGTTTGTGACTATGATGACCGACTAATGGAGTGGGGGCGCAAGATGCCATGGAGGATTTCCCACACTGTGGCTTGTGGGATGCTCCAAACAGCAAGGTTTCCTTGTACTGGACAGGGGGAGTCTGGTTTGTTGGCTCCAGGATCCCCATAGTGAAAGTTTGGGTAGCAGAGATCTCTCACATGGATGCCTGGAAAGCACACCTCCATTGACCATTGCAGCTGAGGAACAAAGCAGGTTCCATTGGTGGCTCTGGGGTGAAATTCCAAGCAGCCTGAGTTGACATGGAGTTCCATGCTGTTGGATCATAATGATGGTTTGTATCCAGGGAAACGTTAGAATGTTTGAGTGGTAGGGGCCATGCAGGATTCTCATCCACTGAGTCTTGGACATATCTACCAAGAGCAATGTTTTTTACAGGGGACAGGAGGGGTTCTGTTGTGTGGCTCACAGACCATATGTTGGAATATAAGTTGGTTTTGGAAAAAAGGCCTCTGGGGACAGGCGCCTGAAAATATAAGCTATGGTATCAATGAAGTCTTATGGGCATGTCAGGTTCAGTCATCTGATTCAGGGCCTTTGACGTGGATATCTGCCTGGAAATAGGTGCTCATGGTGTATCAGAATGCGCATTTGGGTCCAGAGTGTTCCTCAGAATTGAGGTGTGCTCAGGGGTTTTGCATATTGCTACTAAACTTCAGGGTTTGGGCAACAGTGAAGGGCAGAGTTTCCTTTGAGTACGTAGGCACAATCATCTGGTTTGGCTCCAGAGACCCCATCCTGGAGGGCTTCTGGTCCAGGGCTTTGGGAATTAGGGTTAATGTGAGGGCCAAGTTGATCACAGGCCCGACATGCAGGCCCGAGGGCAGCTCATAGTGTACTGAAATTACACTATCATGGAGGCGGTAGTGCAGGCTTTTCTGTCAGGTATGTGTCCAGGACAGTCACAAAAGGTAGGGGTGGCTTCATGAGGCCATGGTAAATTCTTCGTCGCTAGGGATTCTTCTCAGCTCCCAAGTGTTTTGTGTCTCTGGGAGAAAGGAAGACTGCTGTTTTCTGTCTCAGGGCACCCCCAAAAGAGGGATTAGAGACAGGTTCTTGGTCTGGTCGCCAGGAAAACACGAACGATGGTGAGAATTTGGCCCTAGGGATCTGGAAGCCCCACTCTGCGGGCTCCTGGGCCAGGTTCCGAGGGGGTTTGTTTGAAAGCAGACTCCCACTGATGATCACAATGACTGTTTGTGCCCAGGGCGGCTCCCATGAATGGCCATGGTCTCATGGGCCATGCAGCTAGTTCCCACTCTGAGGGTTAGACACCCATCCCATCAGCCAGGTTTCCTGCCATCAGAAAGGAGGACTCATTCTGTGCTTCAGGTTACACCATAGGCAGGGATTTGAGATTTGAGCTACGGTCTGGGGACAGATGCCTGAATACCCAGGTTGTGTAGAGATGATGGCTTCGGGCCATGGCAGGTCCAGCTGCAGGATATGGGGCCCACTCTCTGCGTGGCTGACTGGAGGTCGTGGCTCAGGCTGTGTCAGACAGAGTCTTAGTGCCCATGGCAGCCTATTTATTATGGTGCTGTCGAGGGTCATGCAGGTGGTTCCTCATGTGGGATTTCTGGTCAGACTCACCAGCCACTTCTTCTTTCTGTGGGGCATGCAGAATGCTGTGTTATGGCTCCAGAATTCCCTATCAAGAGGGCTTGGGGACCAGGAAGTTGAGGATGGAATTGTAAACACAAGCTATGGTTCAATTCAGTGACAAACAGAAGGCACTTCCAGTTTGCAGTGGCTGATTCGAGACATCTAGCTCCTGAATAAGGGCAGATGTCAGATGTTTGCTCATGCAGGAGATTGTGTCTATGATGACCAAGAAATGGAGCAATGGCATCAAGAAGCCATGGAGGATTTCCCACACTGGGGCTTGTGAGATGCTCCAAACAGCAAGGTCTCCTTCAACCAGACAGAGGAGTCTGGTTTGTTTGCTCCAGGGTCCCCAATATGGAAAGGTTGGGTAGCAGAGTACTCCCTCATGGATGACTGGAAAGCACACCTTCATTGACCATTGTAGTTGAGGAACATGGCAGGTTCGATCTGCTGGCCCTGGAGCCAAGTTCCAAGGGGGCTGAGTTGACATGGAGTTTCATGCTGTTGGATCACAATGCTGGTTTGTATCCAGGGAGACGTTAGAAAGTTGGGGTGGTCAGGGGCCATGCAGGATTCTCCTACACTGAGTCTTGGACACAGCTACCAAGAGCAAGGTATCTTTCTGGGAACAGCAGGGGTTCTGTTGTGTTTCTCAGGGACCACATGTTGGAATATAAGTTGGTATTAGAGAACAGGCCTCTCAGGATGGGCGCCTGAAAACCTAAGCTAGGGTCAATGAAGTCCTTGGTGTATGTCAGATTCAAACTTCTACTCAGGGCTTTTGACTTGAATGTCTGCCTGGAGACAAGTGCTCATTGTGTGTCAGAATGTGCATTTGGTTCCAGAGCTTTCTTTGAATTTGAGGTGGGCTCAGGGGCTTTGTACTTTGCTCCTAATCTTCAGGGTTTGGGCAACAGTGAAAGGCAGAGTTTCCTTTGGGAGGGTAGTCACAGTCTTCTGGTGTGGCACCAGAGGCCCAAGTCTGGATGGCATGAGGGCAGGATTTTGGAGACAGAAATATGCCAATGCGAACTAGGGTTAGGGTCAGGCCCGAGGTGATCACAGCCCTGATCTGTAGGATCTGAGGGCAGCTCATTGTGTAGTGAAATTAAGGTATCATGGAGGCGGTGGGTAGACTTTTCTGTCTGGATTGTGTGTCCAGAACGGTGGCCAAATGTAGGGATGGCTTCATGGGGCCATGGAACATTCTTCATCTCTGGGGTTTCTGCCCAGCTCCCAAGACTTTGTGTCTCTGGGGGAAGGGAAGACTGCTGTTTTCCGTCTCAATGGATCCCCACTAGAGCGATTCCAGAGACAGTTTCCGGGTCTCAGCGCCAGAAAACACCACCAAGTGTGAAGATTTGCCTCTAGGCACCTGGAAGGCCCACTCTGCCGGCTCCTGGTCCAGCTACCATGGGGGTTTGTTGGAAACAGGCTCATGCTGAGGATCACAAAGCCTGTTTGTGCCCAGGGCGGCTCCCATGTGTGGTCGTGGTCTCATGTCCATGCAGCTGGTTCCCACTCTGAGGGTGAAACACCCATCTCACCAGCCAGATTTCCTGCCATTAGGAAGGAGGTGTACCCTTGTTCTTCAGGTTCCCTCATAGGGTAGGATTTGAGCTAAGTGCTAGGCACAGATGCCTGAATATCCAGGTTGAGTAGAGATGACGGCTTTGGGCCACAACAAGTCCCATCTGTAGTATATGGGACCCACTGTCTGGGTGGCTGACTAAAGATCGTGGTGCAGGCTGTGTCAGACAGAGCCTTAGTTCCCATGGTGGCCTATGACATTAGGGTGTCGTCAAGGGCCCTGCAGGTGGATCCTCATGTGGGGTTACTGGGCAGACTTACCAGGCTATTCTTCTTTCTTGTGGCAGGCAGAATGCTGCGTTGTGGCTACAGAATTTCCTATCAAGAGTGTTTGTGGACCAGGAGCATGAGGATGGAATGGTAAACACACGCTAATGTTAAATTCAGTGCCAAGCGAAAAACAGTTCCAATGTGCAGTGGCTGATTGGAGATATCCAACACCTGAGTAAGGGCGGATGTCAGATGTTTGCTCACACTGGAGTTTTTGTCTATGATGACCAACAAATGGAGGGGTGGCGTCAAGAGGCAATGGAGGATTTACCACGCTAGGGCTTCTGAGATGATCCAAACAGCAAGGTTTCCTTCTACCAGACAGGGGGAGTCTGTTTTTTTTTTTCTCCAGGGTCCCCCATGAGGGAACTTTGTGTAGCAGAGCACTCCCTCATGGATTCCTGGAAAGCACACCTGCATTGACCATTGCAGCTGAGGAACATGGCAGGTTTGTTGTGGTGGCTATGGGGTGTAGTTCCAAGGCCTTGAGTTGACATGGAGTCTCATGTAAATTGGGCACAATGCTGGTTTGTTACCAGGGAGATCTTAGAATGTGCTGGTGGCTAAGGGGCCATGCAGAGTTCATCTACCCTGACAGTTTGACACAGGTCCAAGAGCAAGTCTTTCTTCTGGGGACACTAGATGTTCTTTTGTGGGGCTCAGGGATGACATGTTTTATCATAGGTTGGTATTCCAGAACAGGTCACTGAGGACAGGTGCCTGAAAACCTCATCTAGGGTTCCAATGAGGTCCTAGGGACATGTCAGTGTAAAACTTCTGACTCAGGACCATTGACATGGCTTCCTGCCTGGATGTAGGTGATGAGGGTGTATCAGACTGGGCATTGCATTCAGAGGGTTCACCAATATGCTGATTGGCTCAGGGGCCTTACAGGTTTCTCCTAATCTGGAGGGGTTGGGCAATTGTGACCGTCAGAGCTTCCATGGGGATGGCAGGCACAGTCCTCTGGTGTGGCTCCAGAGACACCATCCTGGAGGGCAGGTGAGCCATGGTTTTGGGAATGAAGTCTTCAAACACAAATTCCGGTTAGGGTTAGTGGCACGGTGATCACAGGCCCAATGCATAGACCTTGAGGGCAGCTTGTGAGGAATTGTTATTAGGGTGACTCAAAGGCGGTAGCACAGGCTTTTCTATCTGAATTGTGTGTCCAGGATGGCCTCGGAATACAGGTGTGATCTCATGGGTCCATGGGATATCATGACAGGGTTGCCCACTCTCTCCACTCTTATTCAACATAGTATTTGAAGTCCTAGCAACAGCAATCAGACAACAAGGAGAAATAAAATGTATCCAAATTGGCAATGAAGAAGTCAAACTCTCTCTTCACAGATGACATACTTTATATGGAAAACCCAAAAGAATCCACCCCAAAACTACTAGAACGCATACAGCACTTCAATAATGTGGGAGGATACAAAATCTTTGTACAAAAATCAGTGGTTTTCTTATCCTTTAACAATGAAAATACAGAAAGGGAAATTAGAGAATCAATTCCATTTACTACAGCTCCAAAACCATAAGATACCTGGGAATAATCCAAACCAAAGTGATAAGCAATCTATACTCAGGGAACTACAGAACACTCATGAAATAAATGGAAGAAAACCATAAAGATGGAAGACCATTCCATACTCGTGGATCAGAAGAATAAACAGTCTTTAAAAGTCTATACAACCTAGAGAAATCTATCCTTTTAATGCCATTCTGATCAAAATTCCTCCGGTATTTTTCAAAGAGCTGGAGCAAACAGAAGCCTAAAATTGGTGTGGAATCAGAGGAGATCCCGTATTGCTAAGGAAATGGCAAAAAGGAAAGAACAAAACTGGGTGCACCCTGTTGCCTGGTTTCAAGGGTTACTACAAAGCTGTGACCACCAAGACAGCAGGGGACTGGCATAAAAACAGGCCATTAGACCAGTGTAACAGAGTAGAGAGCTCAGATATGGACCATCAATCTATAGTCAAATAATTTTCAAGAAAGCAGGAAAAAATATACAAAGGAAAAAAAACGTCTTTTCAATAAATGCTGCTGAGAAAATTGGGACAGCTTTGTGTAGATGAATGAAACTAGACCATTCTCTGACACCATACACAAAGAGAAACTCGAAATGGATAAAAGACCTCAACCTGAGGCAGGAATCCATCAGAATCTTGGAGGAGAAAATAGGCAGAAACCTCTTCAACATTGGCCATAGCAACTTCTTTCAAAATGTGTCTCCAAAGGCAAAGGAAAAAAATGTGAAGATGAACGTTTGGGACTTCATAAAGATCAAAAGCTTCTACACAGCAAAGGAAACAGTCAACAAAACAATGAGGCAACCCACGGAATTCGAGTAGATATTTGCAAATGACAGTACTGACAAAACCTTTTATCCAGGATCTATAAAGAATTCCTGAAACTCAACACACACAACACAGATAATCCTATTAAAAAATGGGCAGAAGATACAAAGAGACATTTCTCCAATGAAGACATACAAATGGCTATCAGACACATTAAAAAATGTTTGTCATCACTAGCCATCAGGGAGATGCAAACTAAAACCACATTGAGATATCACCTTACACCAGTTAGAATGGCCTTAGAAAGATAGGAATCAACATGTGTTGGAGAGGATGTAGAGAAAGGGGAACCCTCTTACACTGATGGTGGGAAAGCAAGTCGGTGCAGCCACTCTGGAGAACAGTGTGGAGATTACTCAAGAAATTAAAAATAGAACTTCCCTAAGACCCTGCAATTGCACTACTGGGTATTTACCCCCAAAGAAACAGATGGAGTGAAAAGAAGGGCCATCTCTACCCCCAAATTTATAGAAGCAATGTCCATGGTCGTCAAAGAGTGGATAGAACCAAGATGCCCTTCAATGGATGATTGGATAAGGAATATGTGGTCCATATACACTACAGAGTATTAGGCCTCCATCAGAAAGGATGAATACCTAACATATGTAGCTACATGAATGGGACTGGAAAAGATTCTGCTGAGTGAAATAAGTTAAATAAGTCAAGCAGAGAGAATCAATTATCATAAGGTTCCACTTATGTATGGAGCATAACAAATAGCATGGAGGACAAGGGGAGTTAGAGAGGAAAAGGGAGTTTGGGGAAATTGGAAGGGGAGGTGAACCATGAGAGACTATGGACTCTGAAAAACAATCTTAGGGTTTTGAAGTGGCGGGGGTGTGGGAGGTTGGTACCAGGTGGTGGGCATTATAGAGAGCACAAATTGCATGGAGCACTGGGTGTGGTGAAAAAATAATAAGTACTTTTTTTCTGAAAATAAATCAATTGGAAAAGAAAAAAAAAAGCAAATGGGGGCATCACATTTCCGGACTTTAAGCTTTACTACAAAGCTATGATAACCAAGACAGCATGGTACTGGCAAAAAAATAGACATATAGACCAGTGGAACAGAGTAGAGAGCCCTGATATGGACCCTCAACTCTATGGTCAAATAATCTTAGACAAAACAGGAAAAAATATACAGTGGAAAAAAGACAGTCTCTTCCATAAATGGTGCAGAGAAAACTGGGCAACTATACGTAGAAGAATGAAACTGGACCATTGTCTTACACCGCACACAAAGATAAACTCAAAATGGATAAAAGACCTCAATGTGAGACAAAATCCATCAGAATCATAGAGGAGAATATAAGCAGTAATCTCTTCGATGTCAGCCACAGCAACTTCTTTCAAGATATGTCTCCAAAGGGAAAGGAAACAAAAGCCAAAATAAACTTCTGGGACTTCGTCAAAATCTAAACCTTCTGCATAGCAAAGGAAACAGTCAACAAAACAAAGAGCAACCCAAGGATTGCGAGAAGATACTTGCAAATGACAGGACAGACAAATGGTTGATATCCAGGACCTATAAAGAACTCCTCAAACTCAACACACACAAAACAGACAATCATATTTTAAAAATGGGCAGAAGATATGAAGAGACACTTCTCCAATGAAGACATACAAATGGCTATCAGACACATGAAAAAAAAAAGGTTCATCATCATTAGCCATCAGACTGATGCACATTAAAACCGCATTGAGATACCACCTTACACCAGTTAGAACAGCCAAAATAAGCAAGACAGGAAACAACATGTGTTGGAGAGGATGTGGAGAAAGGGAAACCCTCTTACACTGTTGGTGGGGATGCAAGTTGGTGCAGCTACTTTGGAAAACAGTGTGGAGATTCCTCAAGAAATTAAAAACAGAGCTATCCTATGACCCTGCAATTGCACTACTGGGTATTTACCCCAAAGATACAGATGGAGTGAAACGAAGGGTCATCTGTACCCCAATGTTTATAGCAGCAATGGCCATGGTCAACAAACTGTGGAAAAAACGAAGATGAACTTCAAAAGATGAATGGATAAGGAAGATGTAGTCCATATACACAATGGAGTATTATGCCTCCATCAGAAAGGTTGAATACCCAAATTTTGCAGCAACATGGACAGGACTGGAAGAGATTATGCTTAGTGGAATAAGATAAGCAGACAGAGTCAGTTATCATATTGTTTTACTTAAGTGTGGAGCATAAACAATACCATGGAGGACAAGGGGAGATGGAGAGGAGAAGGGAGTTGAGGGAAACTGGAAGCGGAGGTGAACCATGAGAGACTATGGACTCTGTAAAAGAATCTGAGGTCTTTGCATGGGTTGGGTGGGAGTTTGGGGGAACCAAGTGGTGCTTTTTAGAGATGGTATGGAGTGCATGGAACACTGGGAGTTGTACTAAAACATTGAATATGGTTACACTGAAAATAATTTAAAAAATTAAACAGTTGTATGCCAATATGCTAAGCAAACTTTGTGAAATAGATGCATTTTTAGAAAAGTATAATCCCAAAATTGAACCGGGAAGAAATTCACAACATAAATAGACTTTTACCCAGTAACAAGATTGAAGCAGTGTTCAAAAACCTCCCAATACACAAGAGCCCAGGACTTGATGGATTCACAGGAGAAATCTACCAGACTTTAATAGAAGAAATAACATGTCTTCTCCTGAAGCTCGTTCCAAAAATTAAGCAGAAAGAAAACTTCCAGACCCTTTTTATGAAGGCAGCATTACCCTGCTCCACAAACCAGGCAAAGACCTCACCAAAAGGAAAATTTCAGACCAATATCACTGATGAATATGGATACTAAGATTCTCAACAAGATCCTATCTCACAGGATCCAACAGTACATTCAAAAGATGATCCACCATGACCAGGTGGGATCTATCCCTGGGTTGCAAGGATGGTTCAGCATTCACAAATCAATCAATGTCATAGAACAAATTATGAAGCATGGAGAGGAGAACCACATGGTCCTCTCCATTGAAGAAGAAAAAAGCATTATACAAAATCCAGCATCCGGTCCTGATTAAAATGCTTCAAATTATAGGGATAGAGGGAACATTAGTCAACTTCATAAAATGTCTATGAAAAACCCACAGTGAATATTATCCTCAATGGGTAATAGCTGACAGGCTTCCCTTTGAGATCAGGAACATGACAAGGATGCCCACTCTCACCACTCTTGTTCTACAAACTATTTGAAATCCTAGCAACAGCAATCAGACAACAATGAGAAATAAAAGGTATCCAAATTGGTAATGAAGAAGTCAAACACTCTCTCCTCACAGATGACATAATTTATATGGAAAACTCAAAACACCCCACCTCCAAACTACCAGAACTCATACAGCAACTCAATAATGTGGCAGGATACAAAATCATTGTACAGAAATCAGTGGCCTTCTTCTACATTATCAATGAAAATACAGAAAGGGACATTAGAGAATCAATTCCATTTACTACAGCACTGAAACCATAAGATACCTGGGAATAAACCATACCAAAGAAGTAAAGGATTTTTCTTGAGGAACTACAGAACACTCATGAAAAAAATTGAAGAAAACAAAAAAGACAGAAGACCATTCCATGCTCAAGGATCAGAAGAATAAACATTGGTAAAATGGATAAAAGACCTCAATGTAAGACAGGAATCCATCAGAACCCTAGAGGAGAACATTGGCAGTAATCTCTTCTATATCAGCCACAGCAACTTATTTCAAGATATGTCTCCAAAGGCAAAGGAAACAAAAGCCAAAATAAACTCTTGGGACTTCATCAATATCAAAAGCCTCTGCACAGCAAAGGAAAAAGTCAAAAAAACAAAGATGCAACCCATGGAATGTGATAAGATATTTGCAAATAACAGTACAGACAAAAGGTTGATATCCAGGATCTATAATGAACTCCTCAAACTCAACACATAGGAAATAGGCAAACATATCAAAAAATGGGCAGAAGATATGAACAGACAATTCTCTAATGAAGACATACAAATGGCAATCAGACACATGAAAAAATGTACATCATCACTAGCCCTCAGGGTGATTCAAAATAAAACCACAGTGAGATATCACCTTACACCAGTTAGAATTGCCAAAGTTAACAAAACAAGAAACAACATGTGTTGGAGAGGATGTGGAGAAAGGGGAACCCTTTTACACTGTTGGTGGGATTGCAAGTTGGTGCAGCCTCTTTGGAGAACAGTGTGGAGATTCCTCAAGAAATTAAAAACAGAACTTCCCTATGACCCTGCAATTGCACTCCTGGGTATTTACCCCAAAGATACAGATGTCGTGAAAAGAAGGGCCATCTGTACCCTAATGTTTATAGCAGCAATGGCCATGGTCGCCAAACTATGAAAGAACCAAGATGCCCTTCAACGGACGAATGGATAAGGAAGATGTGGTCCATATACACTATGGAGTATTATGCCTCCATCAGAAAGGATGAATACCCAACTTTTGTAGCAGCATGGACGGGACTGGAAGAGATTTTGCTGAATGAAGAAAGGCAGAGAGAATCAATTATCATATGGTTTCACTTATTTGTGGAGCATAACAAATATCATGGAGAAAAAGGGGTCTTAGAGAGGAGAAGGGAGTTTGGGGGAATTGGAAGGGGAGGTGAATCATGAGAGACTATGGACTCTGAAAAACAACCTAGGGGTTTGAAGTGGCGGGGGGGTGGGATCTTGGGGTACCAGGTGGTGGGTATTATAGAGGGCACAGATTGCATGGAGCACTGGGTTGGTGAAAAAAATAATGAATACTGTTTTTCTGAAAATAAAGAAATTAATTTAATTAAAAAAAAACATTGTTAAAATGTTATACTGGAGACAAGATGGCGGAGAAGTAGGAGGAGGCTCCCTTTCAACCTGAACCCTACTTCTATTGAACTCCACTCACCGACAAAATCAGCCTGAGACCCGAATTATACACATCTGGATCTCTACCAGAGCAGAAAACGCCAGTGGGCAGGTAAAGCAGAGTGGGAAAGTCGGACTGATATCGGAAGATAAACAAAAGTGGGAGGGTGCTACCAGAGGTGACCCACTGGAAAGTAATATCCCAATACGAGAGTGCCCTGCGTCTGGGGACCAGCATTATCTCAGAAGTATGGTAGAAAGCACTCAAGAAGAGCAAGGGATCACTGGGAAGAAATTGCAGGAATCGGGGTGTTAGGGTCAGGGGCTTAAGTCCCCAGACCCAGGACAACCACCCCTGGTGCAGAGCCAGAAAGAGTGCGGCAGAGAAACCAGGTCTTGGTCCCTGAACCACCAGCAAGCTCGCCTGAGAGCGTGTGGCTCCCAGCTCCCATGAGGGGCTGGGAGCCTCGCCAGCCAACAGAAGCACAGCTTTTTTGCAGTCCCCATGCAAGTGCCCTGCCATGCCATCAGAGTCCGAGTCATGCCCTGCGCCCTCCAGAGAGAGAGGTGGCACAGGCACCAGCCTGGTGCTCTCGGACCTGGAAATACCAGGCACTCCCAGCTTGTGCCAGGGGGAAAATCTCAGTTTGCGATTGCTGCTTGGAACTTCTCTGGCAGTCTGGAGCTGCCCAGACAGCGGCCACTGCTGTGGTTTTGGTACAAGCAAAAAATCTTGAGTCCCCAGGGACCGCGACTGGGAACCTGCTCTGCCAGTGTTGAAGGGGGATTTTATTTGGGCTCTTCGGACAGATTGAGGCTTCTCTCTGAGACGAAGGACAGGGTACAGTTTGCTTTCCTCTAAACCTACAAAAACCATCAAAAGCCCTCAAGGCAAGAGAAAAACAAAAGTGAACAAATATAAAAACCTCCAGAGAACAAAAGCCTGAAAAAAACAGTTTCCTAAGAGCACACCCCCTTGAGGGGGGTGGGAGGACTTAACTCAGAGAACATCATTGACTGAAATCCCACGTGGCAGGCCCCTCCCCCAGAAAACCAACCGGGAAAGGAAAAAAAAAAAAAAGACAACAAGAGATCAACCACCACTACTTCATAGGACAATTTTTATTATTAATTTGTTCCCACTATCCTGGCTCATTTTATTAAAGATAATTTTTTATTATTATATAGAAAATTTTTAACCTATTTACCGTCACAGTGAGATGTCCAGTACATCAAATTCCATAATAACCTTCTAACCTGAACTTTTTGATACATACACCTGTGTTTTCCTTTTGCATTTCTGTTTTTTAAATTTATTTTTTTTAATTTTAGTTTAGTTTAGTCTAGTTTATTCCTTTTTTTAATTTTTATTTTCTAATATTCATATAGAATTAAACTTCAAGGTAATCCCCTTTTCCCAATCAAAGCCACCCCTATAGGTAAAACAATTCCTAATCCCCATTTATCTTAGGAAAGTGGAGTCTTTAACAAATACATCAAGATACATCCGGAAAAAAAAAACAAAAAAACAAAAAACAAAAAACCTTCCTCACCCACACTGAGAATTTACAACCACTCTACAATCTTTTTCTTCCACCAGTATTTCTGTGTTGTTTTTTATTTATATATTTGACAGAGAGAGATCACAAGTAGGCAGAGAGGCAGGCAGAGAGAGAGAGAGAGAGAGGAAGCAGGCTCCCTGCTGAGCAGAGAGCCCGATGTGGGACTTGATCCCAGGACCCTGAGATCATGACCTGAGCCGAAGGCAGCGGCTTAACCCACTGAGCCACCCAGGCGCCCCTATTTCTGTGTTTTTGTGTTTGTCCTAATAGTATATAAATCTTACACTCGGGGTTCTTTCTGATGAGGTTATTCCTTTATTTGCATTTATATATGCAAATATATATATATATATACATATATATATGTATATATATATATATAATTTTCTCTTCTCATATACTTTTATCAGTCTTTTTGTTTGTCTGTTTTTGTTTGTAAACTTCATAAATCTTACCTTGGAACCCATTTGGGCTGAACCTTCTCTTTTATCTCACCTTTCATTCTTGTCTCTCTCCCTCTCTCTTTTTTTTCTTTTTTTTAACCTCAGGTGTCCCAACAAATGAGGGATTCCAGAGTAGAACCCTAGGGAGGGGCGACTGGACAATCAGAAATCTGATTAAAAATTGGGGCCTAGGGACATGTCAAGCCCATTATGACACCTAATGGTCCAGCCACTGAGAGGACTTACTAGAGGACAGGAATCATGCTGAGGGTCACAATGCGTGTGTATGCCCTCGTCGCACTCAAGAATGGGCTGGGCCTCAGGGTGAATGCTGGTTTCTCCTACACTGAACTTTGGACAACATGCCAACCACAAGGGTTCTTGCCATGGGTAAGGTGAAGTTCTGATTTCTGCATCACACTCACCCCTGGGCAGTGATTGGAGATAAGGTCTCGGTTCTGTAGCCTGAAACCTGAGGTAGGGAAGAGGTGATGACCTAAGGCCATGGAGGGTTTTATGTGCTCAGTGTGCGGTCACCTTTCTGGGTGTTGGTCAGGAGGTCTGGGCTCAGGTTGTGTTCGACAGTGCATTAGTGCCCAGGTTAGACTATATAATTTGGGTAAAGTCGAGTGCTGTGTAGGTTGATCCTCAATTATGGTGCCTGGGCAGCTCATGAGGCAATAATTTTTTTTTCTATAGGGCAGGCAGTGTGCTGCATTGTGGGTCCGGAATTGCCAAACTTGAGGGCTTCGGGGCCAGGAGTGTGAGGACGGAAGTCTGAGAAGACAAGCCAGACTTGGGTTTCAGGGCGAGGGCACGGCAGGTACCCTCTGCAGATCTGAACCAATATCTCATGCATCTGAAGTCAGGGCAAGGATCAGACATTGGCAAAGGTTGGAGTTTCTCTGCATGACGGCCGCTTCATGAAGAGAGCGGAATCTCGAGGCCATTGAGGTTTTCCCACGTTGGGAGTTGTGGGATGCCCCCTTCAAGGATTCCTTCTGCGGGACAATTGAGACCTCTTGGACCGCTCCAGGACATCCCATACGGAATGACTCCAGAACACCGTTCGCGGATGGATGCCTGGGAAGCCCGCCTCGCATTCCAATTGTCTCCTAGCAACAAGACAGTTTAGATCTGATGGCTCTGCTGGAGCAACCTCGGTGGCTGAGTTGAAATGGACTTTCCTGAGGATGTGCCCTAATGTGTTTTTGTGTCTATGAGGGCCTTGGAATGGGGCGGTGGCACCGGCAACCTGAAGTACTTTCCTAAGCTTTGGACATGGCTCCCATGCACAGGTTTCCTTGTGGAGACGAGATGAGTTCTGATGGGTGCCTCAGGAAAACCCCTATGCTCGTATTGGAATCTGGCTTTTGAGGACACATGCCTGTAACCCATAGCAATGGATCTTATTATGGCCTAGGATCCTGTCTGGTTCAATCTTCTTCTCTGGGGACATCCATCAATGGTATGAGTGGAGGTCGATTATCAGCTGGTGTCAGACACCCCTTGTTTGTTCCAGGTGACCCACACTATTGGGATGGCCTAAGGGTCGTTGGAGGTTTCTCCTAATTTGTACGATTTTGGACCATGGAATGGGCAGAATAACCATGGATTGGTAGGCACAGTCCTAATGTGTGGCTACAGGGGCCCAGCCTGGAGGGTGTGTGGCCCAAGACGTTGAGGACAGGAGTCTGAAAACACAAACTCAGCTTAGGTTTGTGACGTAGGTATGGCAGGCCCGATCTACAAACCATGAGAAGAACTCTACAGGATATGAAGAAAGTGCGAGTCTGTGGCGATTGCTCAGGCTTTTGTCTCTGGATTTTGTATCAGTGATGGCCGTGGAATGTCGGGGAGGCCTCATGGGCCATGGACGAATCTTCCTCTCTGAGGATTTGGCCCGATTCCCAATTGCTTTTCGTCAATCTGTGGGATGGGAGGACTCATTTCAGTTTTGTTACCTCAGTTGTCCCACCAAAAGAGGAATTCCAAAGCAAAGCCGTGGAGAAGACTGAAGGGACAATCCGAAATATGGTTAAAAATTGGGGCCTAGGGGCATGGCAAGCCCATATGCTATCTCTTCATCCAGCCACTGAGTGGCCTTACTTGAGAACTGGGCTCAGCCTGAGCATCACAATGTGTTTGTGACCAATGTGGCCCGCGTTCATGGGCGGGGCCTCATGGGCCACTGGTTTCAACGACACTGAACGTTGGACAACATGCCAACCACAAGGTTTTTTGCCATGGGGAAGGAGTTCTGATTTCTGCATCACCTTCAACATGGACAGTGATTGGAGATAAGGTCTAAGTTCTGTACCTGAAAACCGAGGTTGGGAATCGATGACGACCTAAGGCCATGGCGGCTTGATGTGCTCAGTGTGCGTCCAGCTCTCTGGGAGGGGCCAGGGGGTCCAGGCTCAGGCTGTGTCAGAAAGGGCATTAGTGCCCTGGTCAGCCTATGTATTTGGGGTACAGCCCAGGTCGGTGCAGGTTGATCCTCATTTGGGGTTACTGGTTAGCCCCAGAGGACAATGTTTTTTATCTGGAGGGCAGGCAGAGTGCTGCATTGTACTTCTGGATTGCCAAACTGGAGGCCTTGTGGGCCAGTAGTCTGACGACAAAAGTCTGAGAACACAAGCTAGGCTTAGGTTTCTGGGTGAGGCCATGGCAGGCACAATCTACAGACCTGAATCGAGATCTCGTGCATCTGAAGTCAGGGCGAGGATCAAACGATCGCTCAGGTTGGAGTTCCTGTCCCTGATGGCCCCTTCATGAATGGGGGGGGCATCACGAGGCCATGGGGGTTTTCCCATGATGGGAGTTGTGAGAAGCTCCAAACTGCAGAGAGTCTTTGGCAGGACAATTGAGACCTGTTGTTTGGCTCCAGGCCAATGATTCTGAGCAGGGTTCTAAGGATGGATGGCTGGGTAGCCCACGTCGCATTCCAATTGTCTCCTAGCAACAAGACAGGTTAGATCTCCTGGATCTGTGGGGAGCTACCGAGGATGCTGAGTTGAAATGCACACCCCTGGGGATGGGTTCGAATGTGCTTTTGTGTCTATGGAGACCTTGGAATGAAGCGGTGGCACTTGGGCCCTAAAGGGTTCTCCTAAACAGGGGCTTTGACACAGCTCCAACGTGCAAGTTTCCCATGTGTAGATGAGATGTTTTCTGATGGGTGAATCAAGAAACAGCTATATGCTGCTTTTGAAATCCAGGCCTCTGAGGAGAGATGCCTTGAAAGCAAAGCAATGGATCTGATTAGTGCCTAGGGGCCTGTTCTTTCCTTTTTACCTCTGAGGACATCTCTCTATGGGTCTGAGTGCAGGTAGGGGCTCATTTGGGCTCAGATTGCCCCTGTTTTTCCTGGGAAGCCACCACTATTGAGATATAACAGGGACTTTGGAGGTTTAACTTATTAGAAGGGTTGTGGCCATTGGAATGGGCACACACAATTCCCTTGGAGAGGGCAAGTACAGTCCTCAGGTTTGGCTCCAGGGGCCCGAGCCTGTAGGTTGTGTAGGCCAGGGCTGTTTGGACAGTTGTCTGAAAACACAAACTCGGCTTATTTTTCGGGTCATAGGTATGGCAGAACTGATCTACAGACCATGAGGAGAACTCTTCGGGTTGAAAGAAGGGCGAGTGTGAGGCTCCTGCTCAAGTTTTTGTCTCGGGATATCGTGTCACTCATGGTCGTGGAATTTCTGGGTGACTTCATGGAAAATGGACGAGTTTTACTCTCTGGTGGTTTGGCCTCGTCCAAAGAGTTTGGGTTCATTCTGTGGGCTGGAAGAAGTCCGTTTTATTTTGTTGTTGTTGTTGTTTTCTTTTTTAACCTCAGGTGTCCCACCAAATGAGGGATTCCGGAGTAGAGACCTGGGGAGGGGCGACTGGACAGTCAGAAATCTGGTTAAAAATTGGGCCCGAGTGACATTTCAAGCCCATTATGACATCTAAAGGTCCAGCCACTGAGAGGACTTACTAAAGGACAGGACTCATGCTGAGGGTCTCAATGCGTGTGTATGCCCTCCTCGCACTCAAGAATGGGCGGGGCCTCAGGGTTTCTCCTACACTGATCGTTGGACAACGTGCCAACCACAAGGGTTCTTGCCATGGGTAAGGAGGAGTACTGATTTCTGCATCAGACTCACCCCTGGGCAGTGATTGGAGATAAGGTCTCGGTTCTGAAGCCTGAAAACGGAGGTAGGGAAGAGATGATGACCTAAGGCCATGGCGGGTTTTATGTGCTCAGTGTGCGGTCAGCTTTCTGGGTGTTGGTCAGGAGTTCCGGGCTCAGGTTGTGTTCGACAGTGCATTAGTGCCCAGGTTAGACTATATAATTTGGGTAAAGTCGAGAGCTGTGTAGGTTTACCCTCATTTAAGGTGCCTGGGCAGCTCATGAGGCAATAATTTTTTTTCTAGAGGGCAGGCAGAGTGCTGCATTGTGGGTCCGGAATTGCCAAACTTGAGGGCTTTGGGGCCAGGAGTGTGAGGACGGAAGTCTGAGAAGACAAGCTAGACTTGGGTTTCAGGGCGAGGGCACGGCAGGTACCCCCTGCAGATCTGAACCAATATCTCATGCATCTGAAGTCAGGGCGAGGATCAGACGTTGGCTCAGGTTGGAGTTTCTGAGCATGACGGCCGCTTCATGAAGGGAGCGGAATCTCGAGGCCATTGAGGTTTTCCCACGTTGGGAGTTGTGGGATGCCCCCTTCAAGGATTCCTTCTGCGGGACAATTGAGACCTGTTGGACAGCTCCAGGACATCCCATATGGAATGACTCCAGAGCACCGTTCGGGGATGGATGCCTGGGAAGCCCGCCTCGCATTCCAATTGTCTCCTAGCAACAAGACAGTTTAGAACTGATGGCTCTGCGGGAGCAACCTGGGTGGCTGAGTTGAAATGGACTTTCCTGAGGATGTGCCCTAATGTGTTTTTGTGTCCATGAGGGCCTTGGAATGGGGCGGTGGCACCGGGACCCTGAAGTACTCTCCTAAGCTTTGGACATGGCTCCCATGCACAGGTTTCCTTGTGGAGACGAGATGAGTTCTGATGGGTGCCTCAGGAAAACCCCTATGCTCGTATTGGAATCAGGCTTTTGAGGACACCTGCCTGTAACCCAAAGCAATGGATCCTATTATGGCCTTGGGTCCTGTCTGGTTCAATCCACTTTTCTGGGTACATCCATCTATGGTATGAGTGGAGGTCGATTTTCAGCTGGTGTCAGACACCCCTTGTTTGTTCCGGGCGACCCACACTATTGGGATGGCCTCAGGGTCGTTTGAGTTTTCTCCTAATTTGTACGATTTGGACCATGGAATGGGCAGAATTCCCATGGATTGGTAGGCACAGTCCTAATGTGTGGCTTCAGGCGCCCAGCCTGGAGGGTGTGTGGACCAAGACTTTGAGGACAGAATTCTGAAAACACAAACTCAGCTTAGGTTTGGGGACATAGTTATGGCAGGCCCGATCGACAAACCATGAGAAGAACTCTTCAGGATATGAAGAAAGTGCGAGTCTGAGGCGCTTGCTCAGGCTTTTGTCTCTGGATTTTGTATCAGCGATGGCCATGGAATGTCGGGCAGGCCTCATGGGCCATGGACGAATCTTCCTCTCTGAGGATTGGCCCGATTCCCAATTGCTTTTCGTCATTCTGTGGGATGGGAGGTCTCCTTTCAGGTTTGTTACCTCAGGTGTCCCACCAAAAGAGGAATTCCAAATCCAAGCCGTGGGGAATACTGAAGGGACATCCCGAAATATGGTTAAAAGTTGGGGCCTAGGGGCATGGCAAGCCCAATAGCTATCTCTTCATCCAGCCATTGAGTGGCCTTACTTGAGGACTGGGCTCAGCCTGAGGGTCACAATGTGTGTTTGTGACCAATGTGGCCTGCAAGCATGGGCGGGGCCTCATGGGCCACACTGGTTTCAACGACACTGAACGTTGGACAACATGCCAACCACAAGGTTTCTTGCCATGGGGAAGGAGTTCTGATTTCTGCATCACCTTCAACCTTGGGCAGCGATTGGAGATAAGGTCTAGGTTCTGAAACCTGAAAACCGAGGTTGGGAGAGATGACGACCTAAGTCCATGGCGGCTCGATGTGCTCAGTGTGCGGCCAGCTGTCTGGGAGGGGCCAGGGGGTCCAGGCTCAGGCTATGTCAGAAAGGGCATTAGTGCCCTGGTCAGCCTATGTAATTGGGGTACAGCCAAGGTCGGTGCAGGTTGATCCTCATTTGGGGTTACTGGGTATCCCCAGAGGACAATGTTTTTCTTCTGGAGGGCAGGCAGAGTGCTGCATTGTAGTTCTGGATTGCCAAATGGAGGGCTTGTGGGCCAGTAGTCTGACGACAAATGTCTGAGAACACAAGCTAGGCTTAGGTTTTTGGGTGAGGCCATGGCAGGCACAATCTACAGACCTGAATCGAGATCTCATGCATCTGAAGTCAGGGCGAGGATGAGACGATCGCTCAGGTTGGAGTTTCTGTCCCTGATGGCCCCTTCATGAATGGGGGGGGGCACACGAGGCCATGGGTGTTTTCCCACTATGGGAGTTGTGAGAAGCTCCAAACTGCAGTGAGTCTTCTGCAGGACAATTGAGACCTGTTGTTTGGCTCCAGGGCAATGATTCTGAGCAGGGTTCTAAGGATGGATGGCTGGGTAGCCCACCTCGCATTCCAATTGTCTCCTAGCAACAAGACAGGTTAGATCTCCTGGATCTGTGGTCAGCTACCGAGGATGCTGAGTTGAAATAGACACCCCTGGGGATTGGTCCTAATGTGCTTTTGTGTCTATGGAGACCTTGGAATGAAGCGGTGGCACTGGGGCCCTAAAGGATTCTCCTAAACAGAGGCTTTGACACAGCTCCAACGTGCAAGTTTCCCATGTGTAGATGAGATGTTTTCTGATGGGTGATTCAAGAAACAGCTATATGCTGCTTTTGAAATCCAGGCCTCTGAGGAGAGATGCCTGGAAACCAAAGCAATGGATCTGATTAGTGCCTAGGGGCCTGTTCTTTCCTTTTTACCTCTGGGGACATCTGTCTATGGGTCTGAGTGCAGGTAGGTGCTCAGTTGGGCTCAGATTGCCCCTGTCTTTCCTGGGAAGCCACCACTATTGAGATGGATCAGGGACTTTGGAGGTTTATCCTATTAGAAGGGTTGTGGCCATTGGAATGGGCACACACAATTCCCTTGGAGAGGGCAAGTACAGTCCTCAGGTTTGGCTCCAGGGTTCTGAGCCTGTAGGTTGTGTAGGCCAGGGCTGTTTGGACAGTTGTCTGAAAATTAACTCAGCTTAGGTTTGGGGATGTACGTATGGCAGGCCCGATCTACAAACCATGGGAAGAACTCTTCAGCATATGAAGAAAGTGCGAGACTGAGTCGCTTGTTCAGGCTTTTGTGTCTGGATTTTTTATCAGCGATGGCCGTGGAATGTCGGGGAGGCCTCATGGGCCATGGACGAATCTTCCTCTCTGAGGTTTTGTCCCGATTCCCAATTGCTTTTCGTCAATCTGTGGGATGGGAGGACTCATTTCAGGTTTGTTACCTCAGGTGTCCCACCAAAAGAGGAATTCCAAAGCAAAGCCGTGGGGAAGACTGAAGGGACATCCCGAAATATGGTTAAAAATCGGGGCCTAGGGGCATGGCAAGCCCAATTTGCTATCTCTTCATCCAGCCACTGAGTGGCCTTACTTGAGGACTGGGCTCAGCCTGAGGGTCACAATGTGTGTTTGTGACCAATGTGGCCCGCGAGCATGGGCGGGGCCACATGGGCCACACTGGTTTCAACCACACTGAACGTTAGACAACATGCCAACCACAAGGTTTCTTGCCATGGGAAAGGAGTTCTGATTTCTGCATCACCTTCAACCTTGGGCAGTTATTAGAGATAAGGTCTAGGTTCTGAAACCTGGAAACCGAGGTTGGGAAGAGATGACGACCTAAGGCCACGGAGGCTCGATGTGCTCAGTGTGCGGCCAGCTGTCTGGGACGGGCCAGGGAGTCCACGCTCAGGCTGTGTCAGAAAGGGCATTAGTGCCCTGGTCAGCCTATGTATTTGGGTACATCCAAGGTCGGTGCAGGTTGATCCTCATTTGGGGTTACTGGGTAGCCCCATAGGACAATGTTTTTCTACTGGAGGGCCGGCAGAGTGCTGCATTGTAGTTCTGGATTGCCAAACTGGAGGGCTTGTGGGCCAGTAGTCTGACGACAAAAGTCTGAGAACACAAGCTAGGCTTAGGTTTCTGGGTGAGGCCATGGCAGGCACAATCTACAGACCTGAATAGAGATCTCGTGCATCTGAAGTCAGGGCGAGGATCAGACAATCGCTCAGGTTGGAGTTTCTGTCCCTGATGGCCCCTTCATGAATTGGGGGGGGGTATCACGAGGCCATGGGGGTTTTCCCACGATGGGAGTTATGAGAAGCTCCAAACAGAAGAGAGTCTTCTGCAGGTCAATTGAGACCTGTTGCTTGGCTCCAGGCCAATGATTCTGAGCAGGGTTCTAAGGATGGATGGCTGGGTAGCCCACCTCGCATTCCAATTGTCTCCTAGCAACAAGACAGGTTAGATCTCCTGGATCTGTGGGGAGCAACCGAGGACGCTGAGTTGAAATGGACACCCCAAAGGATGGGTCCTAATGTACTTTTAAGTCTATGGAGACCTTGGAATGAAGCGGTGGCACTGGTGCCCTAAATGGTTCTCCTAAACAGAGGCTTTGACACAGCTCCAACGTGCAAGTTTCCCATGTGTAGATGAGATGTTTTCTGATGGGTGAATCAAGAAAGAGCTATATGCTGCTTTTGAAATCCAGGCCTCTGAGGAGAGATGCCTGGAAACCAAAGCAATGGATCTGATTAGTGCCTAGGGGTCTGTTCTTTCCTTTTTACCTCTGGGGACATCTGTCTATGGGTCTGAGTGCACGTAGGTGCTCATTTGGGCTCAGATTGCCCCTGTTTTTCCTGGGAAGCCACCACTTTTGAGATGGATCAGGGACTTTGGAGGTTTATCCTATTTGAAGGGTTGTGGCCATTGGAATGGGCACACACAATTCCTTTGGAGAGGGCAAGTACAGTCCTCAGGTTTGGCTCCAGGGGCCTGAGCCTGTAGGTTGTGTAGGCCAGGGCTGTTTGGACAGTTGTCTGAAAACACAAACTCGGCTTATGTTTCGGGTCATAGGTATGGCAGGACTGATCTACAGACCATGAGGAGAACTCTTCTGGATTTGATAGAAGGGCGAGTGTGAGGCTCCTGCTCAAGTTTTTGTCTCTGGATATCGTGTCACTCATGGTCGTGGAATTTCTGGGTGACTTCATGGGAAATGGACGAGTCTTACTCTCTGGTGGTTTGGCCCCGTCCAAAGAGTTTGGGGTCATTCTGTGGGCTGGAAGAAGTCCGTTTTGTTGTTGTTGTTGTTGTTGTTGTTTTCTTTTTTAACCTCAGGTGTCCCACTAAATGAGGGATTCCGGAGTAGAGCCCTGGGGAGGGGCGACTGGACAATCAGAAATCTGGTTAAAAATTGGGGCCTAGGGACATGTCAAGCCCATTATGACATTTAATGATCCAGCCACTGAGAGGACTTACTAGAGGACAGGACTCATGCTGAGGGTCACAATGCATGTGTATGCCCTCGTCTCACTCAAGAATGGGCAGGGCCTCAGCGTGAATGCTGGTTTCTCCTACACTGAACTTTGGACAACGTGCCAACCACAAGGGTTCTTGCCATGGGTAAGGAGGAGTACTGATTTCTGCATCACATTCACCCCTGGGCAGTGATTGGAGATATGGTCTCGGTTCTAAAGCCTGAAAACTGAGGTAGGGAAGAGATGATGACCTAAGGCCATGGCGGGTTTTATGTGCTCAGTGTGCGGTCAGCTTTCTGGGTGTTGGTCAGGAATTCCGAGCTCAGGTTGTGTTCGACAGTGCATTAGTGCCCAGGTTAGACTATATAATTTGGGAAAGGTCGAGTGCTGTGTAGGTTTATCTTCATTTAAGGTGCCTGGGTAGCTCATGAGGCAATATTTTTTTTTTTTTTTTCTAGAGGGCCGGCAGAGTGCTGCATTGTGGGTCCGGAATTGCCAAATTTTAGGAATTCGGGGCCAGGAGTGTGAGGACGGAAGTGTGAGAAGACAAGCTAGACATGGGTTCAGGGCAAAGGCACGGCAGGTACCCCCTGCAGATCTGAACCAATATATCATGCTTCTGAAGTCAGGGCGAGGATCAGACGTTGGCTCAGGTTGGAGTTCCTGTGCATGACCGCCGCTTCATGAAGGGAGCGGAATCTCGAGGCCATTGAGGTTTTCCCACGTTGGGAGTTGTGGGATGCCCCCTTCAAGGATTCCTTCTGCGGGACAATTGAGACCTTTTGGACAGCTCCAGGACATCCCATATGGATATACTTTAGAGCACCGATCGCGGATGGATGCCTGGAAAGCCCGCCTCACATTCCAATTGTCTCCTAGCAACGAGACAGTTTAGATCTGATGGCTCTGCCGGAGCAACCGGGGTGGCTGAGTTGAAATGGACTTTCCTGAGGATGGGTCCTAATGTGTTTTTCTGTCCATGAGGGCCTTGGAATGGGGCGGTGGCACCGGGACCCTGAAGTACTCTCCTAAGCTTTGGACATGGCTCCCATGCACAGGTTTCCTTGTGGAGACGAGATGAGTTCTGATGGGTGCCTCAGGAAAACCCCTATGCTCGTATTGGAATCAGGCTTTTGAGGACACATGCCTGTAACCCAAAGCAATGGATCCTATTATGGCCTAGGGTCTGTCTGGTTCAATCTTCTTCTCTGGGGACATCCATCTATGGTATGAGTGGAGGTCGATTATCAGCTGGTGTCAGACAGCCCTTGTTTGTTCCGGTCGACCTAAACTATTGGGATGGCCTCAGGAACTTTGGAGGTTTCTCCTAATTTGTACGATTTTGGACCATGGAATGGGCAGAATTCCCATGGATTGGTAGGCACAGTCCTAATGTGTGGCTCAAGGCGCCCAGCCTGGAGGGTGTGTGGCCCAAGACTTTGAGGACAGAAGTCTGAAAACACAAAGTCAGCTTAGGTTTGGGGACGTAGGTATGGCAGACCTGATCGACAAACCATGAGAACTCTTCAGGATATGAAGAAAGTGCGAGTCTGAGGCGCTTGCTCAGGCTTTTGTCTCTGGATTTTGTATCAGCGATGGCCGTGGAATGTCGGGGAGGCCTCATGGGCCATGGACGAATCTTCCTCTCTGAGGAAAGGCCCGATTCCCAATTGCTTTTCGTAAATCTGTGGGATGGGAGGACTCATTTCAGGTTTGTTACCTCAGGTATCCCACCAAAGGAGGAACTCCAAAGCCAAGCCGTGGGGAAGACTGAAAGGACAACCCGAACTATGGTTAAAAATTGGGGCCTAGGGGCATGGCAAGCCCAATTTGCTATCTCCTCATCCAGCCACTGAGTGGCCTTACTTGAGGACTGGGCTCAGCCTGAGGGTCACAATGTGTGTTTGTGACCAATGTGGCCCGCGAGCATGGGCGGGTCCTCATGGGCCACACTGGTTTCCACGACACTGAACGTTGGACAACATGACAACCACAAGGTTTCTTGCCATGGGGAAGGAGTTCTGATTTCTGCATCACCTTCAATCTTGGGCAGTGATTGGAGATAAGTCTAGGTTCTGAAACCTGAAAACCGAGGTTGGGTAGAGATGACGACCTAAGGCCATGGCGGCTGGATGTGCTCAGTGTGTGGCCAGCTGTCTGGGAGGGGCCAGGGGGTCCAGGCTCAGGCTGTGTCAGAAAGGGCAGTAGTGCCCTGGTCAGCCTATGTATTTGGGGTACAGCCAAGGTCGGTGTAGGTTGATCCTCATTTGGGGTTACTGGGTAGCCCCAGAGGACAATATTTTTTTTCCGGAGGGCAGTCATAGTGCTCCATTGTAGTTCTGGATTTCCAAATGGAGGGCTTGTGGGCCAGTAGTCTGACGACAAAAGTCTAAGAACACAAGCTCGGCTTAGGTTTCTGGGTGAGGCTATGGCAGGCACAATCTACAGACCTGAATCGAGATTTCGTGCATCTGAAGTCAGGGCGAGGATCAGACGATCGCGCAGGTTGGAGTTTCTGTCCCTGATGGCCCCTTCATGAATGGGGGGGGGCATCACGAGGCCACGGGTGTTTTCCCACTATGGGAGTTGTGAGAAGCTCCAAACTGCAGTGAGTCTTCTGCAGGACAATTGAGACCTGTTGTTTGGCACCAGGGCAATGATTCTGAGCAGGGTTCTAAGGATGGATGGCTGGGTAGCCCACCTCGCATTCCAATTGTCTCCTAGCAACAAGACAGGTTAGATCTCCTGGATCTGTGGTCAGCTACCGAAGATGCTGAGTTGAAATGGACACCCCTGGGGATTGGTCCTAATGTGCTATTGTGTCTATGGAGACCTTGGAATGAAGCGGTGGCACTGGGGCCCTAAAGGGTTCTCCTAAACAGAGGCTTTGACACAGCTCCAACGTGCAAGTTTCCCATGTGTAGATGAGATGTTTTCTGATGGGTGAATCAAGAAACAGCTATATGCTGCTTTTGAAATCCAGGCCTCTGAGGAGAGATGCCTGGAAAACAAAGCAATGGATCTGATTAGTGCCTAGGGGCCTGTTATTTCCTTTTTACCTCTGGGGACATCTGTCTATGGGTCTGAGTGCAGGTAGGTGCTCATTTGGACTCAGATTGCCCCTGTTTTTCCTGGGAAGCCACCACTTTTGAGATGGATCAGGGACTTTGGAGGTTTATCCTATTAGAAGGGTTGTGGCCATAGGAATGGGCACAAACAATTCCCTTGGAGAAGGCAAGTACAGTCCTCAGGTTTGGCTCCAGGGGCCTGAGCCTGTAGGTTGTGTATGCCAGGGCTGTTTAGACAGTTGTCTGAAAACAAACTCAGATTAGGTTTGGGGACGTAGGTATGGCAGGCCTGATCGACAAACCATGAGAACTCTTCAGGATATGAAGAAAGTGCGAGTCTGAGGCGCTTGCTCAGGCTTTTGTCTCTGGATTTTGTATCAGCGATGGCCGTGGAATGTCGGGGAGGCCTCATGGGCCATGGACGAATCTTCCTCTCTGAGAATTTGGCCCGATACCCAATTGCTTTTCTGTGGGATGGGAGGACTCATTTCAGGTTTGTTACCTCAGGTGTCCCACCAAAAGAGTTATTCCAAAGCAAAGCCGTGGGGAAGACTGAAGGGACAACCCGAAATATGGTTAAAAATTGGGGCCTAGGGGCATGGCAAGCCCAATATGCTATCTCTTCATCCAGCCACTGAGTGGCCTTACTTGAGGACTGGGCTCAGCCTGAGGGTCACAATGTGTGTTTGTGACCAATGTGGCCCGCGAGCATTGGCGGGGCCTCATGTGCCACACTGTTTTGAACGACCCTGAACGTTGGACAACATGCCAAACACAAGGTTTCTTGCCATGAGGAAGGAGTTCTGATTTCTGCATCACCTTCAAACTTGGGCAGTGATTGGAGATTAGGTCTAGGTTCTGAAACCTGGAAACCGAGGTTGGGAAGAGATGACGACCTAAGGCCACGGAGGCTCGATGTGTTCAGTGTGCGGCCAGCTGTCTGGGACGGGCTAGGGGCTCCAGGCTCAGGCTGTGTCAGAAAGGGCATTACTGCCCTGGTCAGCCTATGTATTTGGGGTACAGCCATGGTCGGTGCAGGTTGATCCTCATTTGGGGTTACTGGGTAGCCCCAGAGGACAATGTTTTTCTTCTGGAGGGCCGGCAGAGTGCTGCATTGTAGTTCTGGATTGCCAAACTGGAGGGCTTGTGGGCCAGTAGTCTGACGACAAAAGTCTGAGAACACAAGCTAGGCTTAGTTCTGGGTGAGGCCATGGCAGGCACAATCTACAGACCTGAATCGAGATCTCTTGCATCTGAAGTCAGGGCGAGGATCAGACGATCGCTCAGGTTGGAGTTTCTGTCCCTGATCGCCCCTTCATGAATGGGGGGGCATCACGAGGCCATGGGGGTTTTCCCACGATGGGAGTTGTGAGAAGCTCCAAACAGCAGAGAGTCTTCTGCAGGACAATTGAGACCTGTTGTTTGGTTCCAGGCCAATGATTCTGAGCATGGTTCTAAGGATGGATGGCTGGGTAGCCCACCTCACATTCCAATTGTCTCCTAGCAACAAGACAGGTTAGATCACCTGGATCTATGGGCAGCTACCGAGGATGCTGAGTTGAAATAGACACCCCTGGTGATGGGTCCTAATGTGCTTTTGTGTATGGAGACCTTGGAATTAAGCGGTGGCACTGGGGCCCTAAAGGGTTCTCCTAAACAGAGGCTTTGACACAGCTCCAACGTGCAAGTTTCCCATGTGTAGATGAGATGTTTTCTGATGGGTGAGTCAAGAAAAAGCTATATGCTGCTTTTGAAATCCAGGCCTCTGAGGAGAGATGCCTGGAAACCAAAGCAATGGATCTGATTAGTGGCTAGGGGCCTGTTCTTTCCTTTTTACCTCTGGGGACATCTGTCTATGGGTCTGAGTGCAGGTAGGTGCTCATTTGGGCTCAGATTGCCCCTGTTTTTCCTGGGAAGCCACCATTATTGAGATGGATCAGGGACTTTGGAGATTTATCCTATTAGAAGGGTTGTGGCCATAGGAATGGGCACAAACAATTCCCTTGGAGAAGGCAAGTACATTCCTCAGGTTTGCCTCCAGGGGCCTGAGCCTGTAGGTTGTGTAGGCCAGGGCTGTTTAGACAGTTGTCTGAAAACAAACTCAGCTTAGGTTTGGGGACGTAGGTATGGCAGGCCCGATCTACTACCATGAGAAGAACTCTTCAGGATATGAAGAAAGTGCGAGTCTGAGTCGCTTGCTCAGGCTTTTGTCTCTGGATTTTGTATCAGCGATAGCCGTGGAATGTCGGGGAGGCCTCATGGGCCATGGACGAATCTTCCTCTCTGAGAATTTGGCCCGATTCCCAATTGCTTTTCGTCAATCTGTGGGATGGGAGGACTCATTTCAGGTTTGTTACCTCAGGTGTCCCACCAAAAGAGGATTCCAAAGCCAAGCCGTGGGGAAGACTGAAGGGTCAACCCGAACTATCGTTAAAAATTGGGGCCTAGGGGCATGGCAAGCCCAATATGCTATCTCTTCATCCAGCCACTGAGTGGCCTTACTTGAGGACTGGGCTCATCCTGAGGGTCACAATGTATGTTTATGACCAATGTGGCCCGCGAGCATTGGCGGGGCCTCATGGGCCACACTGGTTTCAATGACACTGAACGTTGGACAACATGCCAACCACAAGGTTTCTTGCCATGGGGAAGGAGTTCTGATTTCTGCATCACCTTCAACCTTCGGCATGATTGGAGATTAGGTCTAAGATCTGAAACCTGAAAACGGAGTTTGGGAAGAGATGACGACCAAAGGCCATGGAGGCTCGATGTGCTCAGTGTGCGGCCAGCTGTCTGGGATGGGCCAGGGATTCCTGGCTCTGGCTGTGTCAGAAAGGGCATTAGTGCCCTGGTCAGCCTATGTATTTGGGGTACAGCCAAGGTCGGTGTAGGTTGATCCTCATTTGGGGTTACTGGGTAGCCCCAGAGGACAATGTTTTTCTTCTGGAGGGCCGGCAGAGTGCTGCATTGTAGTTCTGGATTGCCAAACTGGAGGGCTTGTGGGCCAGTAGTCTGACGACAAAAGTCTGAGAACACTAGCTAGGCTTAGGTTTCTGGGTGAGGCCATGGCAGGCACAATCTACAGACCTGAATCGAGATCTCGTGCATCTGAAGTCAGGGCGAGGATCAGACGATCGCTCAGGTTGGAGTTTCTGTCCCTGATGGCCCCTTCATGAATGGGGGGGGCTTCACGAGGCCATTGGTGTTTTCCCACGATGGGAGTTGTGAGAAGCTCCAAACTGCAGAGAGTCTTCTGCAGGACAATTGAGACCTGTTGTTTGGCTCCAGGCCAATGATTCTGAGCAGGGCTCTAAGGATGGATGGCTGGGTAGCCCACCTCGCATTCCAATTGTCTCCTAGCAACAAGACAGGTTAGATGTCCTGGATCTGTGGGGAGCAACCGAGGACGCTGAGTTGAAATGGACACCCCTGGGGATGGGTCCTAACGTGCTTTTGTGTCTATGGAGACCTTGGAATGAAGCGGTGGCACTGGGGCCCAAAAGGTTTCTCCTAAACAAAGGCTTTGACACAGCTCCAACGTGCAAGTTTCCCATGTGTAGATGAGATGTTTCTGATGGGTGAGTCAAGAAACAGCTATATGCTGCTTTTGAAATCCAGGCCTCTGAGGAGAGATGCCTGGAAACCAAAGCAATGGATCTGATTAGTGCCTAGGGGCCTGTTCTTTCCTTTTTACCTCTGGGGACATCTGTCTATGGGTCTGAGTGCAGGTAGGTGCTCATTTGGGCTCAGATTGCCCCTGTTTTTCCTGGGAAGCCACCATTATTGAGATGGATCAGGGACTTTGGAGGTTTATACTATGAGAAGGGTTGTGGCCATTGGAATGGGCACACACAATTCCCTTGGAGAGGGCAAGTACAGTCCTCAGGTTTGGCTCCAGGGGCCTGAGCCTGTAGGTTGTGTAGGCCAGGGCTGTTTGGACAGTTGTCTGAAAACACAAACTCAGCTTATGTTTCGGGTCATAGGTATGGCAGGACTGATGTACAGACCATGAGGAGAACTCTTCGGGATTTGAAAGAAGGGCGAGTGTGAGGCTCTGCTCAAGTTTTTGTCTCTAGATATCGTGTCACTCATGGTCGTTGAATTTCTGGGTGACTTCATGGGAAATGGACGAGTCTTACTCTCTGGTGGTTTGGCCCCGTCCAAAGAGTTTGCGGTCATTCTGTGGGCTGGAAGAAGTCCGTTTTTTTTTTTGTTTGTTTGTTTTCTTTTTTAACCTCAGGTGTCCCACCAAATGATGGATTCCTGAGTAGAGCCCTGGGGAGGGGCGACGGGACAATCAGAAATCTGGTTAAAAATTGGGGCCTAGGGACATGTCAAGCCCATTATGACATCTAATGGTCCAGCCACAGACAGGACTTACTAGAGGACAGGAATCATGCTGAGGGTCACAATGCGTGTGTATGCCCTCGTCGCACTCAAGAATGGGCGGGGCCTCAGGGTGAATGCTGGTTTTTCCTACACTGAACATTGGACAACGTGCCAACCACAAGGGTTCTTGCCATGGGTAAGGAGGAGTTCTGATTTCTGCATCACACTCACCCCTGGGCAGTGATTGGAGATAAGGTCTCGGTTCTGAAGCCTGAAAACTGAGGTAGGGAATAGATGATGACCTAAGGCCATGGCGGGTTTTATGTGCTCAGTGTGCGGACAGCTTTCAGGGTGTTGGTCAGGAGGTCCGGGCTCAGGTTGTGTTCGACAGTGCATTAGTGCCCAGGCTAGACTATATAATTTGGGTAAGGTCGAGTGCTGTGTAGGTTTACCCTCATTTAATGTGCCTGGGCAGCTCATGAGGCAATAATTTTTTTTCTAGAGTGTAGGCAGAGTGCTGCATTGTGGGTCCGGAATTGCCAAACTTGAGGGCTTCGGGGCCAGGAGTGTGAGGACGGAAGTCTGAGAAGACAAGCTAGACATGGGTTTCAGGGCGAGGGCACGGCAGGTACCCCCTGCAGATCTGAACCAATATCCCATGCATCTGAAGTCAGGGCGAGGATCAGACGTTGGCTCAGGTTGGAGTTTCTGAGCATGGCGGCCGCTTCATGAAGGGAGCAGAATCTCGAGGCCATTGAGGTTTTCCCACGTTGGGAGTTGTGGGATGCCCCCTTCAAGGATTCCTTTCGTGGGACAATTGAGACCTGTTGGACAGCTCCAGGACATCCCATATGGAATGACTCCAGAGCACCGTTCGCGGATGGATGCCTGGGAAGCCCGCCTCGCATTCCAATTGTCTCCTAGCAACAAGACAGTTTAGATCTGATGGCTCTGCCGGAGCAAGCGGGGTGGCTGAGTTGAAATGGACTTTCCTGAGAATGGGTCCTAATGTGTTTTTGTGTCCATGAGGGCCTTGGAATGGGGCGGTGGCACCGGGACCCTGAAGTACTCTCCTAAGCTTTGGACATGGCTCCCATGCACAGGTTTCCTTCTGGAGACGAGATGAGTTCTGATGGGTGCCTCAGGAAAACCCCTATGCTCGTATTGGAATCAGGCTTTTGAGGACACATGCCTGTAACCCAAAGCAATGGATCCTATTATGCCCTGAGTCCTGTCTGGTTCAATCTTCTTCTCTGGGGACATCCATCTATGGTATGAGTGGAGGTCGATTATCAGCTGTTGTCAGACCGCCTTTGTTTCTTCCGGGCGACCTACACTATTGGGATGGCCTCAGGGACTTTGGAGGTTTCTCCTAATTTGTACGATTTTGGACCATGGAATGGGCAGAATTCCCATGGATTGGTAGGCACAGTCCTAATGTGTGGCTCCAGGGGCCCAGCCTGGAGGGTGTGGGGCCCAAGACTTTGAGGACAGAAGTCTGAAAACACAAACTCAGCTTAGGTTTGGGTACGTAGGTATGGCAGGCCCGATCTACAAACCATGAGAAGAACTCTTCAGTATATGAAGAAAGTGCGAGTCTGAGGCGCTTGCTCAGGCTTTTGTCACTGGATTTTGTATCAGCGATGGCCGGGGAATGTCGGGAGGCCTCATGGGCCATGGACGAATCTTCCTCTCTGAGGATTTGGCCCGATTCCCAATTGCTTTTCGTCAATCTGTGGGATGGGAGGACTCATTTCAGTTTTGTTACCTCAGGTGTCCCACCAAAAGAGGAATTCCAAAGCCAAGCCGTGGGGAAGACTGAAGGGTCAACCCGAACTATGGTTAAAAATTGGGGCCTAGGGGCATGGCAAGCCCAATATGCTATCTCTTCATCCAGCCACTAAGAGGCCTTACTTGAGGACTGGGCTCTGCCTGAGCGTCACAATGTGTGTTTGTGACCAATGTGTCCCGCGAGCATGGGCGGGGCCTCATGGGCCACACTGGTTTCAACTACACTGAACGTTGGACAACATGCCAACCACAAGGTTTCTTGCCATGGGGAAGGAGTTCTGATTTCTGCATCACCTTCAACCCTGGGCAGTGATTGGAGATAAGGTCTAGGTTCTGAAACCTGAAAACCGAGGTTGGGAAGAGATGACGACCTAAGGCCATGGCGGCTCGATGTGCTCAGTGTGCGGCCAGCTGTCTGGGAGGGTCCAGGGGGTCCAGGCTCAGGCTGTGTCAGAAAGGGCAGTAGTGCCCTGGTCAGCCTATGTATTTGGGGTACAGCCATGGTCGGTGCAGGTTGATCCTCATTTGGGGTTACTGGGTAGCCCCAGAAGACAATGTTTTTCTTCTGGAGGGCCGCAGAATGCTGCATGTAGTTCTGGATTGCCAAACTGGAGGGCTTGTGGGCCAGTAGTCTGACGACAAAAGTCTGAGAACACAAGCTAGGCTTAGGTTTCTGGGTGAGGCCATGGCACGCACAATCTGCAGACCTGAATCGAGATCTCGTGCATCTGAAGTCAGGGCGAGGATCAGACGATCGCTCAGGTTGGAGTTTCTGTCCCTGATGGCCCCTTCATGAGTGGGGGGGGGCATCACGAGGCCATGTGTGTTTTCCCACGATGGGAGTTGTGAGAAGCTCCAAACTGCAGAGAGTCTTCTGCAGGGCAATTGAGACCTGTTGTTTGGCTCCAGGCCAATGATTCTGAGCAGGGCTCTAAGGATGGATGGCTGGGTAGCCCACCTCGCATTCCAATTGTCTCCTAGCAACAAGACAGGTTAGATCTCCTGGATCTATGGGGAGCAACCGAGGACGCTGAGTTGAAATGGACACCCCTGGGGATGGGTCCTAACGTGCTTTTGTGTCTATGGAGACCTTGGAATGAAGCGGTGGCACTGGGTCCCTAAAGGGTTCTCCTAAACAGAGGCTTTGACACAGCTCCAACGTGCAAGTTTCCCATGTGTAGATGAGATGTTTTCTGATGGGTGAGTCAAGAAACAGCTATATGCTGCTTTTGAAATCCAGGCCTCTGAGGAGAGATGCCTGGAAACCAAAGCAATGGATCTGATTAGTGCCTAGGGGCCTGTTCTTTCCTTTTTACCTCTGGGGACATCTGTCTATGGGTCTGAGTGCAGGTAGGTGCTCAGTTGGGCTCAGATTGCCCCTGTTTTTCCTGGGAAGCCACCACTATTGAGATGGATCAGGGACTTTGGAGGTTTATCCTATGAGAAGGGTTGTGGCCATTGGAATGGGCACACACAATTCCCTTGGAGAGGGCAAGTACAGTCCTCAGGTTTGGCTCCAGGGGCCTGAGCCTCTAGGTTGTGTAGGCCAGGGCTGTTTGGACAGTTGTTTGAAAACACAAACTCGGCTTATGTTTCGGTCATAGATATGGCAGGACTGATCTACAGACCATGAGGAGAACTCTTCGGGATTTGAAAGAAGGGCGAGTGTGAGGCTCTGCTCAAGCTTTTGTCTCTGGATATCGTGTCACTCATGGTCGTGGAATTTCTGGGTGACTTCATGGGAAATGGACGAGTCTTACTCTCTGTTGGTTTGGCCCCGTCCAAAGAGTTTGGGGTCATTCTGTGGGCTGGAAGAAGTCCGTTTATTTTTTTTTTTGTTTTGTTGTTGTTTTCTTTTTTAACCTCAGGTGTCCCACCAAATGATGGATTCCAAAGTAGAGCCCTGGGGAGGGGCGACTGGACAATCAGAAATCTGGTTAAAAATTGGGGCCTAGGTACATGTCAAGCCCATATGACATCTAATGGTCCATCCACAGAGAGGACTTACTAGAGGACAGGACTCATGCTGAGGGTCACAATGCGTGTGTATGCCCTCGTCGCACTCAAGAATGGGCGGGGCCTCAGGGTGAATGCTGGTTTTTCCTACACTGAACATTGGACAACGTGCCAACCACAAGGGTTCTTGCCATGGGTAAGGAGGAGTTCTGATTTCTGCATCACACTCACCCCTGGGCAGTGATTGGAGATAAGGTCTCGGTTCTGAAGCCTGAAAACTGAGGTAGGGAAGAGATGATGACCTAAGGCCATGGCGGGTTTTATGTGCTTAGTGTGCGGTCAGCTTTATGGGTGTTGGTCAGGAGTTCCGGGCTCAGGTTGTGTTCGACAGTGCATTAGTGCCCAGGTTAGACTATATAATTTGGGTAAAGTCGAGTGCTGTGTAGGTTTACCCTCATTTAAGGTGCCTGGGCAGCTCATGAGGCAATAATTTTTTTTCTAGAGGGCAGGCACAGTGCTGCATTGTGGGTCCGGAATTGCCAAACTTGAGGGCTTCGGGGCCAGGAGTGTGAGGACGGAAGTCTGAGAAGACAAGCTAGACTTGGGTTTCAGGGCGAGGGCACGGCAGGTACCCCCTGCAGATCTGAACCAATATCTCATGCATCTGAAGTCAGGGCGAGGATCAGACGTTGGCTCAGGTTGGAGTTTCTGAGCATGGCGGCCGCTTCATGAAGGGAGCGGAATCTCGAGGCCATTGAGGTTTTCCCACGTTGGGAGTTGTGGGATGCCCCCTTCAAGGATTCCTTCTGCGGGACAATTGAGACCTGTTGGACAGCTCCAGGACATCCCATAGGGAATGACTCCAGAGCACCGTTCGCGGATGGATGCCTGGGAAGCACGCCTCACATTCCAATTGTCTCCTAGCAACAAGACGGTTTAGATCTGATGGCTCTGCCGGAGCAACCGGGGTGGCTGAGTTGAAATGGACTTTCCTGAGGATGGGTCCTAATGTGTTTTTGTGTCCATGAGGGCCTTGGAATGGGGCGGTGGCACCGGGACCCTGAAGTACTCTCCTAAGCTTTGGACATGGCTCCCATGCACAGGTTTCCTTGTGGAGACGAGATGAGTTCTGATGGGTGCCTCAGGAAAACCCCTATGCTCGTATTGGAATCAGGCTTTTGAGGACACCTGCCTGTAACCCAAAGCAATGGATCCTATTATGGCCTAGGGTCCTGTCTGGTTCAATCTTCTTCTCTGGGGACATCCATCTATGGTATGAGTGGAGGTCGATTATCAGCTGGTGTCAGACAGCCCTTGTTTGTTCCGGGCGACCTACACTATTGGGATGGCCTCAGGGACTTTGGAGGTTTCTCCTAATTTGTACGATTTTGGACCCTGGAATGGGCAGAATTCCCATGGATTGGTAGGCACAGTCCTAATGTGTGGCTCCAGGGATCCAGCCTGGAGGGTGTGTGGCCCAAGACTTTGAGGACAGAAGTCTGAAAACACAAAGTCAGCTTAGGTTTGGGGACGTAGGTATGGCAGACCTGATCGACAAACCATGAGAACTCTTCAGGATATGAAGAAAGTGCGAGTCTGAGGCGCTTGCTCAGGCTTTTGTCTCTGGATTTTGTATCAGCGATGGCCGTGGAATGTCGGGGAGGCCTCATGGGCCATGGACGAATCTTCCTCTCTGAGGAAAGGCCCGATTCCCAATTGCTTTTCGTAAATCTGTGGGATGGGAGGACTCATTTCAGGTTTGTTACCTCAGGTATCCCACCAAAGGAGGAACTCCAAAGCCAAGCCGTGGGGAAGACTGAAAGGACAACCCGAACTATGGTTAAAAATTGGGGCCTAGGGGCATGGCAAGCCCAATTTGCTATCTCCTCATCCAGCCACTGAGTGGCCTTACTTGAGGACTGGGCTCAGCCTGAGGGTCACAATGTGTGTTTGTGACCAATGTGGCCCGCGAGCATGGGCGGGTCCTCATGGGCCACACTGGTTTCCACGACACTGAACGTTGGACAACATGACAACCACAAGGTTTCTTGCCATGGGGAAGGAGTTCTGATTTCTGCATCACCTTCAATCTTGGGCAGTGATTGGAGATAAGTCTAGGTTCTGAAACCTGAAAACCGAGGTTGGGTAGAGATGACGACCTAAGGCCATGGCGGCTGGATGTGCTCAGTGTGTGGCCAGCTGTCTGGGAGGGGCCAGGGGGTCCAGGCTCAGGCTGTGTCAGAAAGGGCAGTAGTGCCCTGGTCAGCCTATGTATTTGGGGTACAGCCAAGGTCGGTGTAGGTTGATCCTCATTTGGGGTTACTGGGTAGCCCCAGAGGACAATATTTTTTTTCCGGAGGGCAGTCATAGTGCTCCATTGTAGTTCTGGATTTCCAAATGGAGGGCTTGTGGGCCAGTAGTCTGACGACAAAAGTCTAAGAACACAAGCTCGGCTTAGGTTTCTGGGTGAGGCTATGGCAGGCACAATCTACAGACCTGAATCGAGATTTCGTGCATCTGAAGTCAGGGCGAGGATCAGACGATCGCGCAGGTTGGAGTTTCTGTCCCTGATGGCCCCTTCATGAATGGGGGGGGGCATCACGAGGCCACGGGTGTTTTCCCACTATGGGAGTTGTGAGAAGCTCCAAACTGCAGTGAGTCTTCTGCAGGACAATTGAGACCTGTTGTTTGGCACCAGGGCAATGATTCTGAGCAGGGTTCTAAGGATGGATGGCTGGGTAGCCCACCTCGCATTCCAATTGTCTCCTAGCAACAAGACAGGTTAGATCTCCTGGATCTGTGGTCAGCTACCGAAGATGCTGAGTTGAAATGGACACCCCTGGGGATTGGTCCTAATGTGCTTTTGTGTCTATGGAGACCTTGGAATGAAGCGGTGGCACTGGGGCCCTAAAGGGTTCTCCTAAACAGAGGCTTTGACACAGCTCCAACGTGCAAGTTTCCCATGTGTAGATGAGATGTTTTCTGATGGGTGAATCAAGAAACAGCTATATGCTGCTTTTGAAATCCAGGCCTCTGAGGAGAGATGCCTGGAAAACAAAGCAATGGATCTGATTAGTGCCTAGGGGCCTGTTATTTCCTTTTTACCTCTGGGGACATCTGTCTATGGGTCTGAGTGCAGGTAGGTGCTCATTTGGACTCAGATTGCCCCTGTTTTTCCTGGGAAGCCACCACTTTTGAGATGGATCAGGGACTTTGGAGGTTTATCCTATTAGAAGGGTTGTGGCCATAGGAATGGGCACAAACAATTCCCTTGGAGAAGGCAAGTACAGTCCTCAGGTTTGGCTCCAGGGGCCTGAGCCTGTAGGTTGTGTATGCCAGGGCTGTTTAGACAGTTGTCTGAAAACAAACTCAGATTAGGTTTGGGGACGTAGGTATGGCAGGCCTGATCGACAAACCATGAGAACTCTTCAGGATATGAAGAAAGTGCGAGTCTGAGGCGCTTGCTCAGGCTTTTGTCTCTGGATTTTGTATCAGCGATGGCCGTGGAATGTCGGGGAGGCCTCATGGGCCATGGACGAATCTTCCTCTCTGAGAATTTGGCCCGATACCCAATTGCTTTTCTGTGGGATGGGAGGACTCATTTCAGGTTTGTTACCTCAGGTGTCCCACCAAAAGAGTTATTCCAAAGCAAAGCCGTGGGAAAGACTGAAGGGACAACCCGAAATATGGTTAAAAATTGGGGCCTAGGGGCATGGCAAGCCCAATATGCTATCTCTTCATCCAGCCACTGAGTGGCCTTACTTGAGGACTGGGCTCAGCCTGAGGGTCACAATGTGTGTTTGTGACCAATGTGGCCCGCGAGCATTGGCGGGGCCTCATGTGCCACACTGTTTTGAACGACCCTGAACGTTGGACAACATGCCAAACACAAGGTTTCTTGCCATGAGGAAGGAGTTCTGATTTCTGCATCACCTTCAAACTTGGGCAGTGATTGGAGATTAGGTCTAGGTTCTGAAACCTGGAAACCAAGGTTGGGAAGAGATGACGACCTAAGGCCACGGAGGCTCGATGTGTTCAGTGTGCGGCCAGCTGTCTGGGACGGGCTAGGGGCTCCAGGCTCAGGCTGTGTCAGAAAGGGCAGTACTGCCCTGGTCAGCCTATGTATTTGGGGTACAGCCATGGTCGGTGCAGGTTGATCCTCATTTGGGGTTACTGGGTAGCCCCAGAGGACAATGTTTTTCTTCTGGAGGGCCGGCAGAGTGCTGCATTGTAGTTCTGGATTGCCAAACTGGAGGGCTTGTGGGCCAGTAGTCTGACGACAAAAGTCTGAGAACACAAGCTAGGCTTAGTTCTGGGTGAGGCCATGGCAGGCACAATCTACAGACCTGAATCGAGATCTCTTGCATCTGAAGTCAGGGCGAGGATCAGACGATCGCTCAGGTTGGAGTTTCTGTCCCTGATCGCCCCTTCATGAATGGGGGGGCATCACGAGGCCATGGGGGTTTTCCCACGATGGGAGTTGTGAGAAGCTCCAAACAGCAGAGAGTCTTCTGCAGGACAATTGAGACCTGTTGTTTGGTTCCAGGCCAATGATTCTGAGCATGGTTCTAAGGATGGATGGCTGGGTAGCCCACCTCACATTCCAATTGTCTCCTAGCAACAAGACAGGTTAGATCACCTGGATCTGTGGGCAGCTACCGAGGATGCTGAGTTGAAATAGACACCCCTGGTGATGGGTCCTAATGTGCTTTTGTGTATGGAGACCTTGGAATTAAGCGGTGGCACTGGGGCCCTAAAGGGTTCTCCTAAACAGAGGCTTTGACACAGCTCCAACGTGCAAGTTTCCCATGTGTAGATGAGATGTTTTCTGATGGGTGAGTCAAGAAAAAGCTATATGCTGCTTTTGAAATCCAGGCCTCTGAGGAGAGATGCCTGGAAACCAAAGCAATGGATCTGATTAGTGGCTAGGGGCCTGTTCTTTCCTTTTTACCTCTGGGGACATCTGTCTATGGGTCTGAGTGCAGGTAGGTGCTCATTTGGGCTCAGATTGCCCCTGTTTTTCCTGGGAAGCCACCATTATTGAGATGGATCAGGGACTTTGGAGATTTATCCTATTAGAAGGGTTGTGGCCATAGGAATGGGCACAAACAATTCCCTTGGAGAAGGCAAGTACATTCCTCAGGTTTGCCTCCAGGGGCCTGAGCCTGTAGGTTGTGTAGGCCAGGGCTGTTTAGACAGTTGTCTGAAAACAAACTCAGCTTAGGTTTGGGGACGTAGGTATGGCAGGCCCGATCTACTACCATGAGAAGAACTCTTCAGGATATGAAGAAAGTGCGAGTCTGAGTCGCTTGCTCAGGCTTTTGTCTCTGGATTTTGTATCAGCGATAGCCGTGGAATGTCGGGGAGGCCTCATGGGCCATGGACGAATCTTCCTCTCTGAGAATTTGGCCCGATTCCCAATTGCTTTTCGTCAATCTGTGGGATGGGAGGACTCATTTCAGGTTTGTTACCTCAGGTGTCCCACCAAAAGAGGATTCCAAAGCCAAGCCGTGGGGAAGACTGAAGGGTCAACCCGAACTATCGTTAAAAATTGGGGCCTAGGGGCATGGCAAGCCCAATATGCTATCTCTTCATCCAGCCACTGAGTGGCCTTACTTGAGGACTGGGCTCATCCTGAGGGTCACAATGTATGTTTATGACCAATGTGGCCCGCGAGCATTGGCGGGGCCTCATGGGCCACACTGGTTTCAATGACACTGAACGTTGGACAACATGCCAACCACAAGGTTTCTTGCCATGGGGAAGGAGTTCTGATTTCTGCATCACCTTCAACCTTCGGCATGATTGGAGATTAGGTCTAAGATCTGAAACCTGAAAACGGAGTTTGGGAAGAGATGACGACCAAAGGCCATGGAGGCTCGATGTGCTCAGTGTGCGGCCAGCTGTCTGGGATGGGCCAGGGATTCCTGGCTCTGGCTGTGTCAGAAAGGGCATTAGTGCCCTGGTCAGCCTATGTATTTGGGGTACAGCCAAGGTCGGTGTAGGTTGATCCTCATTTGGGGTTACTGGGTAGCCCCAGAGGACAATGTTTTTCTTCTGGAGGGCCGGCAGAGTGCTGCATTGTAGTTCTGGATTGCCAAACTGGAGGGCTTGTGGGCCAGTAGTCTGACGACAAAAGTCTGAGAACACAAGCTAGGCTTAGGTTTCTGGGTGAGGCCATGGCAGGCACAATCTACAGACCTGAATCGAGATCTCGTGCATCTGAAGTCAGGGCGAGGATCAGACGATCGCTCAGGTTGGAGTTTCTGTCCCTGATGGCCCCTTCATGAATGGGGGGGGCTTCACGAGGCCATTGGTGTTTTCCCACGATGGGAGTTGTGAGAAGCTCCAAACTGCAGAGAGTCTTCTGCAGGACAATTGAGACCTGTTGTTTGGCTCCAGGCCAATGATTCTGAGCAGGGCTCTAAGGATGGATGGCTGGGTAGCCCACCTCGCATTCCAATTGTCTCCTAGCAACAAGACAGGTTAGATCTCCTGGATCTGTGGGGAGCAACCGAGGACGCTGAGTTGAAATGGACACCCCTGGGGATGGGTCCTAACGTGCTTTTGTGTCTATGGAGACCTTGGAATGAAGCGGTGGCACTGGGTCCCTAAAGGGTTCTCCTAAACAGAGGCTTTGACACAGCTCCAACGTGCAAGTTTCCCATGTGTAGATGAGATGTTTTCTGATGGGTGAGTCAAGAAACAGCTATATGCTGCTTTTGAAATCCAGGCCTCTGAGGAGAGATGCCTGGAAACCAAAGCAATGGATCTGATTAGTGCCTAGGGGCCTGTTCTTTCCTTTTTACCTCTGGGGACATCTGTCTATGGGTCTGAGTGCAGGTAGGTGCTCATTTGGGCTCAGATTGCCCCTGTTTTTCCTGGGAAGCCACCATTATTGAGATGGATCAGGGACTTTGGAGGTTTATACTATGAGAAGGGTTGTGGCCATTGGAATGGGCACACACAATTCCCTTGGAGAGGGCAAGTACAGTCCTCAGGTTTGGCTCCAGGGGCCTGAGCCTCTAGGTTGTGTAGGCCAGGGCTGTTTGGACAGTTGTCTGAAAACACAAACTCAGCTTATGTTTCGGGTCATAGGTATGGCAGGACTGATGTACAGACCATGAGGAGAACTCTTCGGGATTTGAAAGAAGGGCGAGTGTGAGGCTCTGCTCAAGTTTTTGTCTCTAGATATCGTGTCACTCATGGTCGTTGAATTTCTGGGTGACTTCATGGGAAATGGACGAGTCTTACTCTCTGGTGGTTTGGCCCCGTCCAAAGAGTTTGCGGTCATTCTGTGGGCTGGAAGAAGTCCGTTTTTTTTTTTTTTTGTTTGTTTTCTTTTTTAACCTCAGGTGTCCCACCAAATGATGGATTCCTGAGTAGAGCCCTGGGGAGGGGCGACGGGACAATCAGAAATCTGGTTAAAAATTGGGGCCTAGGGACATGTCAAGCCCATTATGACATCTAATGGTCCAGCCACAGACAGGACTTACTAGAGGACAGGACTCATGCTGAGGGTCACAATGCGTGTGTATGCCCTCGTCGCACTCAAGAATGGGCGGGGCCTCAGGGTGAATGCTGGTTTTTCCTACACTGAACATTGGACAACGTGCCAACCACAAGGGTTCTTGCCATGGGTAAGGAGGAGTTCTGATTTCTGCATCACACTCACCCCTGGGCAGTGATTGGAGATAAGGTCTCGGTTCTGAAGCCTGAAAACTGAGGTAGGGAATAGATGATGACCTAAGGCCATGGCGGGTTTTATGTGCTCAGTGTGCGGACAGCTTTCTGGGTGTTGGTCAGGAGGTCCGGGCTCAGGTTGTGTTCGACAGTGCATTAGTGCCCAGGCTAGACTATATAATTTGGGTAAGGTCGAGTGCTGTGTAGGTTTACCCTCATTTAATGTGCCTGGGCAGCTCATGAGGCAATAATTTTTTTTCTAGAGTGTAGGCAGAGTGCTGCATTGTGGGTCCGGAATTGCCAAACTTGAGGGCTTCGGGGCCAGGAGTGTGAGGACGGAAGTCTGAGAAGACAAGCTAGACATGGGTTTCAGGGCGAGGGCACGGCAGGTACCCCCTGCAGATCTGAACAAATATCCCATGCATCTGAAGTCAGGGCGAGGATCAGACGTTGGCTCAGGTTGGAGTTTCTGAGCATGGCGGCCGCTTCATGAAGGGAGCAGAATCTCGAGGCCATTGAGGTTTTCCCACGTTGGGAGTTGTGGGATGCCCCCTTCAAGGATTCCTTTCGTGGGACAATTGAGACCTGTTGGACAGCTCCAGGACATCCCATATGGAATGACTCCAGAGCACCGTTCGCGGATGGATGCCTGGGAAGCCCGCCTCGCATTCCAATTGTCTCCTAGCAACAAGACAGTTTAGATCTGATGGCTCTGCTGGAGCAAGCGGGGTGGCTGAGTTGAAATGGACTTTCCTGAGAATGGGTCCTAATGTGTTTTTGTGTCCATGAGGGCCTTGGAATGGGGCGGTGGCACCGGGACCCTGAAGTACTCTCCTAAGCTTTGGACATGGCTCCCATGCACAGGTTTCCTTGTGGAGACGAGATGAGTTCTGATGGGTGCCTCAGGAAAACCCCTAGGCTCGTATTGGAATCAGGCTTTTGAGGACACATGCCTGTAACCCAAAGCAATGGATCCTATTATGCCCTGAGTCCTGTCTGGTTCAATCTTCTTCTCTGGGGACATCCATCTATGGTATGAGTGGAGGTCGATTATCAGCTGTTGTCAGACCGCCTTTGTTTCTTCCGGGCGACCTACACTATTGGGATGGCCTCAGGGACTTTGGAGGTTTCTCCTAATTTGTACGATTTTGGACCATGGAATGGGCAGAATTCCCATGGATTGGTAGGCACAGTCCTAATGTGTGGCTCCAGGGGCCCAGCCTGGAGGGTGTGGGGCCCAAGACTTTGAGGACAGAAGTCTGAAAACACAAACTCAGCTTAGGTTTGGGTACGTAGGTATGGCAGGCCCGATCTACAAACCATGAGAAGAACTCTTCAGTATATGAAGAAAGTGCGAGTCTGAGGCGCTTGCTCAGGCTTTTGTCTCTGGATTTTGTATCAGCGATGGCCGGGGAATGTCGGGAGGCCTCATGGGCCATGGACGAATCTTCCTCTCTGAGGATTTGGCCCGATTCCCAATTGCTTTTCGTCAATCTGTGGGATGGGAGGACTCATTTCAGTTTTGTTACCTCAGGTGTCCCACCAAAAGAGGAATTCCAAAGCCAAGCCGTGGGGAAGACTGAAGGGTCAACCCGAACTATGGTTAAAAATTGGGGCCTAGGGGCATGGCAAGCCCAATATGCTATCTCTTCATCCAGCCACTAAGAGGCCTTACTTGAGGACTGGGCTCTGCCTGAGCGTCACAATGTGTGTTTGTGACCAATGTGTCCCGCGAGCATGGGCGGGGCCTCATGGGCCACACTGGTTTCAACTACACTGAACGTTGGACAACATGCCAACCACAAGGTTTCTTGCCATGGGGAAGGAGTTCTGATTTCTGCATCACCTTCAACCCTGGGCAGTGATTGGAGATAAGGTCTAGGTTCTGAAACCTGAAAACCGAGGTTGGGAAGAGATGACGACCTAAGGCCATGGCGGCTCGATGTGCTCAGTGTGCGGCCAGCTGTCTGGGAGGGTCCAGGGGGTCCAGGCTCAGGCTGTGTCAGAAAGGGCAGTAGTGCCCTGGTCAGCCTATGTATTTGGGGTACAGCCATGGTCGGTGCAGGTTGATCCTCATTTGGGGTTACTGGGTAGCCCCAGAAGACAATGTTTTTCTTCTGGAGGGCCGCAGAATGCTGCATGTAGTTCTGGATTGCCAAACTGGAGGGCTTGTGGGCCAGTAGTCTGACGACAAAAGTCTGAGAACACAAGCTAGGCTTAGGTTTCTGGGTGAGGCCATGGCACGCACAATCTGCAGACCTGAATCGAGATCTCGTGCATCTGAAGTCAGGGCGAGGATCAGACGATCGCTCAGGTTGGAGTTTCTGTCCCTGATGGCCCCTTCATGAGTGGGGGGGGGCATCACGAGGCCATGTGTGTTTTCCCACGATGGGAGTTGTGAGAAGCTCCAAACTGCAGAGAGTCTTCTGCAGGGCAATTGAGACCTGTTGTTTGGCTCCAGGCCAATGATTCTGAGCAGGGCTCTAAGGATGGATGGCTGGGTAGCCCACCTCGCATTCCAATTGTCTCCTAGCAACAAGACAGGTTAGATCTCCTGGATCTGTGGGGAGCAACCGAGGACGCTGAGTTGAAATGGACACCCCTGGGGATGGGTCCTAACGTGCTTTTGTGTCTATGGAGACCTTGGAATGAAGCGGTGGCACTGGGTCCCTAAAGGGTTCTCCTAAACAGAGGCTTTGACACAGCTCCAATGTGCAAGTTTCCCATGTGTAGATGAGATGTTTTCTGATGGGTGAGTCAAGAAACAGCTATATCCTGCTTTTGAAATCCAGGCCTCTGAGGAGAGATGCCTGGAAACCAAAGCAATGGATCTGATTAGTGCCTAGGGGCCTGTTCTTTCCTTTTTACCTCTGGGGACATCTGTCTATGGGTCTGAGTGCAGGTAGGTGCTCAGTTGGGCTCAGATTGCCCCTGTTTTTCCTGGGAAGCCACCACTATTGAGATGGATCAGGGACTTTGGAGGTTTATCCTATGAGAAGGGTTGTGGCCATTGGAATGGGCACACACAATTCCCTTGGAGAGGGCAAGTACAGTCCTCAGGTTTGGCTCCAGGGGCCTGAGCCTCTAGGTTGTGTAGGCCAGGGCTGTTTGGACAGTTGTCTGAAAACACAAAATCGGCTTATGTTTCGGTCATAGATATGGCACGACTGATCTACAGACCATGAGGAGAACTCTTCGGGATTTGAAAGAAGGGCGAGTGTGAGGCTCTGCTCAAGTTTTTGTCTCTGGATATCGTGTCACTCATGGTCGTGGAATTTCTGGGTGACTTCATGGGAAATGGACGAGTCTTACTCTCTGTTGGTTTGGCCCCGTCCAAAGAGTTTGGGGTCATTCTGTGGGCTGGAAGAAGTCCGTTTATTTTTTTTTTTGTTTTGTTGTTGTTTTCTTTTTTAACCTCAGGTGTCCCACCAAATGATGGATTCCAAAGTAGAGCCCTGGGGAGGGGCGACTGGACAATCAGAAATCTGGTTAAAAATTGGGGCCTAGGTACATGTCAAGCCCATATGACATCTAATGGTCCATCCACAGAGAGGACTTACTAGAGGACAGGACTCATGCTGAGGGTCACAATGCGTGTGTATGCCCTCGTCGCACTCAAGAATGGGCGGGGCCTCAGGGTGAATGCTGGTTTTTCCTACACTGAACATTGGACAACGTGCCAACCACAAGGGTTCTTGCCATGGGTAAGGAGGAGTTCTGATTTCTGCATCACACTCACCCCTGGGCAGTGATTGGAGATAAGGTCTCGGTTCTGAAGCCTGAAAACTGAGGTAGGGAAGAGATGATGACCTAAGGCCATGGCGGGTTTTATGTGCTTAGTGTGCGGTCAGCTTTATGGGTGTTGGTCAGGAGTTCCGGGCTCAGGTTGTGTTCGACAGTGCATTAGTGCCCAGGTTAGACTATATAATTTGGGTAAAGTCGAGTGCTGTGTAGGTTTACCCTCATTTAAGGTGCCTGGGCAGCTCATGAGGCAATAATTTTTTTTCTAGAGGGCAGGCACAGTGCTGCATTGTGGGTCCGGAATTGCCAAACTTGAGGGCTTCGGGGCCAGGAGTGTGAGGACGGAAGTCTGAGAAGACAAGCTAGACTTGGGTTTCAGGGCGAGGGCACGGCAGGTACCCCCTGCAGATCTGAACCAATATCTCATGCATCTGAAGTCAGGGCGAGGATCAGACGTTGGCTCAGGTTGGAGTTTCTGAGCATGGCGGCCGCTTCATGAAGGGAGCGGAATCTCGAGGCCATTGAGGTTTTCCCACGTTGGGAGTTGTGGGATGCCCCCTTCAAGGATTCCTTCTGCGGGACAATTGAGACCTGTTGGACAGCTCCAGGACATCCCATAGGGAATGACTCCAGAGCACCGTTCGCGGATGGATGCCTGGGAAGCACGCCTCACATTCCAATTGTCTCCTAGCAACAAGACGGTTTAGATCTGATGGCTCTGCCGGAGCAACCGGGGTGGCTGAGTTGAAATGGACTTTCCTGAGGATGGGTCCTAATGTGTTTTTGTGTCCATGAGGGCCTTGGAATGGGGCGGTGGCACCGGGACCCTGAAGTACTCTCCTAAGCTTTGGACATGGCTCCCATGCACAGGTTTCCTTGTGGAGACGAGATGAGTTCTGATGGGTGCCTCAGGAAAACCCCTATGCTCGTATTGGAATCAGGCTTTTGAGGACACCTGCCTGTAACCCAAAGCAATGGATCCTATTATGGCCTAGGGTCCTGTCTGGTTCAATCTTCTTCTCTGGGGACATCCATCTATGGTATGAGTGGAGGTCGATTATCAGCTGGTGTCAGACAGCCCTTGTTTGTTCCGGGCGACCTACACTATTGGGATGGCCTCAGGGACTTTGGAGGTTTCTCCTAATTTGTACGATTTTGGACCCTGGAATGGGCAGAATTCCCATGGATTGGTAGGCACAGTCCTAATGTGTGGCTCCAGGGATCCAGCCTGGAGGGTGTGGGGCCCAAGACTTTGAGGACAGAAGTCTGAAAACACAAACTCAGCTTAGGTTTGGGGACGTAGGTATGGCAGGCCCGATCAACAAACCATGAGAAGAACTCTTCAGGATATGAAGAAAGTGCGAGTCTGAGGCGCTTGCTCAGGCTTTTGTCTCTGGATTTTGTATCAGCGATGGCCGTGGAATGTCGGGGAGGCCTCATGGGCCATGGACGAATCTTCCGCTCTTAGGATTTGGCCCGATTCCCAATTGCTTTTCGTCAATCTGTGGGATGGGAGGACTCATTTCAGTTTTGTTACCTCAGGTGTCCCACCAAAAGATGAATTCCAAAGCTAAGCCGTGGGGAAGACTGAAGGGTCAACCCGAACTATGGTTAAAAATTGGGGCCTAGGGGCATGGCAAGCCCAATATGCTATCTCTTCATCCAGCCACCGAGCGGCCTTACTTGAGGACTGGGCTCAGCATGAGTGTCACAATGTGTGTTTGTGACCAATGTGTCCCGCGAGCATGGGCTGGGCCTCATGGGCCACACTGGTTTCAACTACACTGAACGTTGGACAACATGCCAACCACAAGGTTTGTTGCCATGGGGAAGGAGTTCTGATTTCTGCATCACCTTCAACTCTGGGCAGTGATTGGAGATAAGGTCTAGGTTCTGAAACCTGAAAACCGAGGTTGGGAAGTGATGACGACCTAAGGCCATGGCGGCTCGATGTGCTCAGTGTGCGGCCAGCTGTCTTGGAGGGTCCAGGGGGTCCAGGCTCAGGCTGTGTCAGAAAGGGCATTAGTGCCCTGGTCAGCCTATGTATTTGGGGTACAGCCATGGTCGGTGCAGTTTGATCCTCATTTGGGGTTACTGGGTAGCCCCAGAGGACAATGTTTTTTTTCTGGAGGGCCGGCAGCGTGCTGCATTGTAGTTCTGGATTGCCAAACTGGAGGGCTTGTGGGCCAGTAGTCTGAAGAAAAAGTCTGAGAACACAAGCTAGGCTTAGGTTTCTGGGTGAGGCCATGGCAGGCACAATCTACAGACCTGAATCGAGATCTCGTGCATCTGAAGTCAGGGTGAGGATCAGCGAACACTCAGGTTGGAGTTTCTGTCCCTGATGGCCCCTTCATGAATGGGGGGGGCATCACGAGGCCATGGGTGTTTTCCCACGATGGGAGTTGTGAGAAGCTCCAAACTGCAGAGAGTCTTCTGCAGGGCAATTGAGACCTGTTGTTTTGCTCCAGGCCAATGATTCTGAGCAGGGTTCTAAGGATGGATGGCTGGGTAGCCCACGTCGCATTCCAATTGTCTCCTAGCAACAAGACAGGTTAGATCTCCTGGATCTGTGGGGAGCAACCGAGGACGCTGAGTTGAAATGGACACCCCTGGGGATGGGTCCTAACGTGCTTTTGTGTCTATGGAGACCTTGGAATTAAGCGGTGGCACTGGGGCCCTAAAGGGTTCTCCTAAACAAAGGATTTGACACAGCTCCAACGTGCAAGTTTCCCATGTGTAGATGAGATGTTTTCTGATGGGTGAGTCAAGAAACAGCTATATGCTGCTTTTGAAATCCAGGCCTCTGAGGAGAGATGCCTGGAAACCAAAGCAATGGATCTGATGAGTGCCTAGGGGCCTGTTCTTTCCTTTTTACCTCTGGGGACATCTGTCTATGGGTCTGAGTTCAGGTAGGTACTCAGTTGGGCTCGGATTGCCCCTGTTTTTTCTGGAAAGCCACCACTATTGAGATGGATCAGGGACTTTGGAGGTTTATCCTATGAGAAGGGTTGTGGCCATTGGAATGGGCACACACAATTCCCTTGGAGAGGGCAAGTACAGTCCTCAGGTTTGGCTCCAGGGGCCTGAGCCTGTAGGTTGTGTAGGCAAGGGCTGTTTGGACAGTTGTCTGAAAACACAAACTCGGCTTATGTTTCGGGTCATAGGTATGGCAGGAGTGATCTACAGACCATGAAGAGAACTCTTCGGGATTTGAAAGAAGGGCGATGTGAGGCTCCTGCTCAAGTTTTTGTCTCTGGATATCGTGTCACTCATGGTCGTGGAATTTCTGGGTGACTTCATGGGAAATGGACGAGTCTTACTCTCTGGTGGTTTGGCCCCGTCCAAAGAGTTTGCGGTCATTCTGTGGGCTGTAAGAAGTCCATTTTTTTTGGTTGTTGTTGTTGTTGTTGTTTTCTTTCGTAACCTCAGGTGTCCCACCAAATGATGGAATCCAGAGTAGAGCCCTGGGGAGGGGCGACTGGACAATCAGAAATCTGGTTAAAAATTGGGGCCTAGGGACATGTCAAGCCCATTATGACATCTAATGGTCCAGCCACTGAGAGGACTTACTAGAGGACAGGACTCATGCTGAGGGTCACAATGCGTGTGTATGCCCTCGTCGCACTCAAGAATGGGCGAGGCCTCAGGGTGAATGCTGGTTTTTCCTACAGTGAACGTTGGACAACGTGCCAACCACAGGGTTCTTGCCATGGGTAAGGAGGAGTTCTGATTTCTGCATCACACTCACCCCTGGGCAGTGATTGGAGATAAGGTCTCGGTTCTGAAGCGTGAAAACTGAGGTAGGGAAGAGATGATGACCTAAGGCCATGGCGGGTTTTATGTGCTCAGTGTGCGGTCAGCTTTCTGGGTGTTGGTCAGGAGGTCCGGGCTCAGGTTGTGTTCGACAGTGCATTAGTGCCCAGGTTAGGCTATATAATTTGCGTAAAGTCGAGTGCTGTGTAGGTTTACCCGCATTTAAGGTGCCTGGGCAGGTCATGAGGCAATAATTTTTTTTCTAGAGGGCAGGCACAGTGCTGCATTGTGGGTCCGGAATTGCCAAACTTGAGGGCTTCGGGGCCAGGAGTGTGAGGACGGAAGTCTGAGAAGACAAGCTAGACTAGGGTTTCAGGGCGAGGGCACGGCAGGTACCCCCTGCAGATCTGACCAATATCTCATGCATCTGAAGTCAGGGCGAGGATCAGACGTTGGCTCAGGTTGGAGTTTCTGAGCATGACGGCCGCTTCATGAAGGGAGCGGAATCTCGAGGCCATTGAGGTTTTCCCACGGTGGGAGTTGTGGGATGCCCCCTTCAAGGATTCCTTCTGCGGGACAATTGAGACCTGTTGGACAGCTCCAGGACATCCCATATGGAATGACTCCAGAGCACCGTTCGCGGATGGATGCCTGGGAAGCCCGCCTCACATTCCAATTGTCTCCTAGCAACAAGACAGTTTAGATCTGATGGCTCTGCCGGAGCAACCGGGGTGGCTGAGTTGAAATGGACTTTCTTGAGAATGGGTCCTAATGTGTTTTTGTGTCCATGAGGGCCTTGGAATGGGGCGGTGGCACCGGGAACCTGAAGTACTCTCCTAAGCTTTGGACATGGCTCCCATGCACAGGTTTCCTTGTGGAGACGAGATGAGTTCTGATGGGTGCCTCAGGAAAACTCCTATGCTCGTATTGGAATCAGGCTTTTGAGGACACATGCCTGAAACTTAAAGCAATGGATCCTATTATGGCCTAGGGTCCTGTCTGGTTCAATCTTCTTCTCTGGGGACATCCATCTATGGTATGAGTGGAGGTCGATTATCAGCTGGTGTCAGACAGCACTTGTTTGTTCCGGGCGACCTACACTATTGGGATGGCCTCAGGGAATTTGGAGGTTTCTCCTAATTTGTACGATTTTGGACCATGGAATGGGCAGAATTCCCATGGATTGGTAGGCACAGTCCTAATGTGTGGCTCCAGGGGCCCAGCCTGGAGGGTGTGGGGCCCAAGACTTTGAGGACAGAAGTCTGAAAACACAAACTCAGCTTAGGTTGGGGACGTAGGTATGGCAGGCCCGATCTACAAACCATGAGAAGAACTCTTCAGGATATGAAGAAAGGGCGAGTCTGAGGCGCTTGCTCAGGCTTTTTTCTCTGGATTTTGATCAGCGATGGCCGTGTAATGTTGGGGAGGCCTCATGGGCCATGGACGAATCTTCCTCTCTGAGGATTTGGCCCGATTCCCAATTGCTTTTCGTCAATCTGTGGGATGGGAGGACTCATTTCAGTTTTGTTACCTCAGGTGTCCCACCAAAAGAGGAATTCCAAAGCCAAGCCGTGGGGAAGACTGAAGGGTCAACCCGAACTATGGTTAAAAATTGGGGCCTAGGGGCGTGGCAAGCCCAATATGCTATCTCTTCATCCAGCCACTGAGTGGCCTTACTTGAGGACTGGGCTCAGCCTGAGCGTCACAATGTGTGTTTGTGACCAATGTGGCCTGCGAGCATGGGCGGGGCCTCATGGGCCACACTGGTTTCAACTACACTGAACGTTGGACAACATGCCAAACACAAGGTTTCTTGCCATGGGGAAGGAGTTCTGATTTCTGCATCACCTTCAACCCTGGGCAGTGATTGGAGATAAGGTCTAGGTTCTGAAACCTGAAAACCGATGTTGGGATGAGATGACGACCTAAGGCCATGGCGGCTCGATGTGCTCAGTGTGCGGCCAGCTGTCTGGGAGGGTCCAGGGGGTCCAGGCTCAGGCTGTGTCAGAAAGGGCATTAGTGCCCTGGTCAGCCTATGTATTTGGGGTACAGCCAAGGTCGGTGCAGGTTGATCCTCATTTGGGGTTACTTGGTAGCCCCAGAGGACAATGTTTTTCTTCTGGAGGGCCGGCAGAGTGCTGCATTGTAGTTCTGGATTGCCAAACTGGAGGGCTTGTGGGCCAGTAGTCTGACGAAAAAGTCTGAGAACACAAGCTAGGCTTAGGTTTCTGGGTGAGGCCATGGCAGGCACAATCTACAGACCTGAATCGAGATCTCGTGCATCTGAAGTCAGGGCGAGGATCAGACGATCGCTCAGGTTGGAGTTTCTGTCCCTGATGGCCCCTTCATGAGGGGGGGGGGGCATCACGAGGCCATGTGTGTTTTCCCACGATGGGAGTTGTGAGAAGCTCCAAACTGCAGAGAGTCTTCTGCAGGGCAATTGAGACCTGTTTTTTGGCTCCAGGCCAATGATTCTGAGCAGGGCTCTAAGGATGGATGGCTGGGTAGCCCACCTCGCATTCCAATTGTCTCCTAGCAACAAGACAGGTTAGATCTCCTGGATCTGTGGGGAGCAACCGAGGACGCTGAGTTGAAATGGACACCCCTGGGGATGGGTCCTAACGTGCTTTTGTGTCTATGGAGACCTTGGAATGAAGCGGTGGCACTGGGTCCCTAAAGGGTTCTCCTAAACAGAGGCTTTGACACAGCTCCAACGTGCAAGTTTCCCATGTGTAGATGAGATGTTTTCTGATGGGTGAGTCAAGAAACAGCTATATGCTGCTTTTGAAATCCAGGCCTCTGAGGAGAGATGCCTGGAAACCAAAGCAATGGATCTGATTAGTGCCTAGGGGCCTGTTCTTTCCTTTTTACCTCTGGGGACATCTGTCTATGGGTCTGAGTGCAGGTAGGTGCTCAGTTGGGCTCGGATTGCCCCTGTTTTTCCTGGGAAGCCACCACTATTGAGATGGATCAGGGACTTTGGAGGTTTATCATATGAGAAGGGTTGTGGCCATTGGAATGGGCACACACAATTCCCTTGGAGAGGGCAAGTACAGTCCTCAGGTTTGGCTCCAGGGGCCTGAGCCTCTAGGTTGTGTAGGCCAGGGCTGTTTGGACAGTTGTCTGAAAACACAAACTCGGCTTATGTTTCGGTCATAGATATGGCAGGACTGATCTACAGACCATGAGGAGAACTCTTCGGGATTTGAAAGAAGGGCGAGTGTGAGGCTCTGCTCAAGCTTTTGTCTCTGGATATCGTGTCACTCATGGTCGTGGAATTTCTGGGTGACTTCATGGGAAATGGACGAGTCTTACTCTCTGTTGGTTTGGCCCCGTCCAAAGAGTTTGGGGTCATTCTGTGGGCTGGAAGAAGTCCGTTTATTTTTTTTTTTCGTTTTGTTGTTGTTTTCTTTTTTAACCTCAGGTGTCCCACCAAATGATGGATTCCAAAGTAGAGCCCTGGGGAGGGGCGACTGGACAATCAGAAATCTGGTTAAAAATTGGGGCCTAGGTACATGTCAAGCCCATATGACATCTAATGGTCCATCCACAGAGAGGACTTACTAGAGGACAGGACTCATGCTGAGGGTCACAATGCGTGTGTATGCCCTCGTCGCACTCAAGAATGGGCGGGGCCTCAGGGTGAATGCTGGTTTTTCCTACACTGAACATTGGACAACGTGCCAACCACAAGGGTTCTTGCCATGGGTAAGGAGGAGTTCTGATTTCTGCATCACACTCACCCCTGGGCAGTGATTGGAGATAAGGTCTCGGTTCTGAAGCCTGAAAAATGAGGTAGGGAAGAGATGATGACCTAAGGCCATGGCGGGTTTTATGTGCTTAGTGTGCGGTCAGCTTTATGGGTGTTGGTCAGGAGGTCCGGGCTCAGGTTGTGTTCGACAGTGCATTAGTGCCCAGGTTAGACTATATAATTTGGGTAAAGTCGAGTGCTGTGTAGGTTTACCCTCATTTAAGGTGCCTGGGCAGCTCCTGAGGCAATAATTTTTTTTCTAGAGGGCAGGCACAGTGCTGCATTGTGGGTCCGGAATTGCCAAACTTGAGGGCTTCGGGGCCAGGAGTGTGAGGACGGAAGTCTGAGAAGACAAGCTAGACTTGGGTTTCAGGGCGAGGGCACGGCAGGTACCCCCTGCAGATCTGAACCAATATCTCATGCATCTGAAGTCAGGGCGAGGATCAGACGTTGGCTCAGGTTGGAGTTTCTGAGCATGGCGGCCGCTTCATGAAGGGAGCGGAATCTCGAGGCCATTGAGGTTTTCCCACGTTGGGAGTTGTGGGATGCCCCCTTCAAGGATTCCTTCTGCGGGACAATTGAGACCTGTTGGACAGCTCCAGGACATCCCATAGGGAATGACTCCAGAGCACCGTTCGCGGATGGATGCCTGGGAAGGACGCCTCACATTCCAATTGTCTCCTAGCAACAAGACGGTTTAGATCTGATGGCTCTGCCGGAGCAACCGGGGTGGCTGAGTTGAAATGGACTTTCCTGAGGATGGGTCCTAATGTGTTTTTGTGTCCATGAGGGCCTTGGAATGGGGCGGTGGCACCGGGACCCTGAAGTACTCTCCTAAGCTTTGGACATGGCTCCCATGCACAGGTTTCCTTGTGGAGACGAGATGAGTTCTGATGGGTGCCTCAGGAAAACCCCTATGCTCGTATTGGAATCAGGCTTTTGAGGACACCTGCCTGTAACCCAAAGCAATGGATCCTATTATGGCCTAGGGTCCTGTCTGGTTCAATCTTCTTCTCTGGGGACATCCATCTATGGTATGAGTGGAGGTCGATTATCAGCTGGTGTCAGACAGCCCTTGTTTGTTCCGGGCGACCTACACTATTGGGATGGCCTCAGGGACTTTGGAGGTTTCTCCTAATTTGTACGATTTTGGACCCTGGAATGGGCAGAATTCCCATGGATTGGTAGGCACAGTCCTAATGTGTGGCTCCAGGGATCCAGCCTGGAGGGTGTGGGGCCCAAGACTTTGAGGACAGAAGTCTGAAAACACAAACTCAGCTTAGGTTTGGGGACGTAGGTATGGCAGGCCCGATCAACAAACCATGAGAAGAACTCTTCAGGATATGAAGAAAGTGCGAGTCTGAGGCGCTTGCTCAGGCTTTTGTCTCTGGATTTTGTATCAGCGATGGCCGTGGGATGTCGGGGAGGCCTCATGGGCCATGGACGAATCTTCCTCTCTTAGGATTTGGCCCGATTCCCAATTGCTTATCGTCAATCTGTGAGATGGGAGGACTCATTTCAGTTTTGTTACCTCAGGTGTCCCACCAAAAGATGAATTCCAAAGCTAAGCCGTGGGGAAGACTGAAGGGTCAACCCGAACTATGGTTAAAAATTGGGGCCTAGGGGCATGGCAAGCCCAATATGCTATCTCTTCATCCAGCCACCGAGCGGCCTTACTTGAGGACTGGGCTCAGCATGAGTGTCACAATGTGTGTTTGTGACCAATGTGTCCCGCGAGCATGGGCTGGGCCTCATGGGCCACACTGGTTTCAACTACACTGAACGTTGGACAACATGCCAACCACAAGGTTTGTTGCCATGGGGAAGGAGTTCTGATTTCTGCATCACCTTCAACTCTGGGCAGTGATTGGAGATAAGGTCTAGGTTCTGAAACCTGAAAACCGAGGTTGGGAAGTGATGACGACCTAAGGCCATGGCGGCTCGATGTGCTCAGTGTGCGGCCAGCTGTCTTGGAGGGTCCAGGGGGTCCAGGCTCAGGCTGTGTCAGAAAGGGCATTAGTGCCCTGGTCAGCCTATGTATTTGGGGTACAGCCATGGTCGGTGCAGTTTGATCCTCATTTGGGGTTACTGGGTAGCCCCAGAGGACAATGTTTTTTTTCTGGAGGGCCGGCAGCGTGCTGCATTGTAGTTCTGGATTGCCAAACTGGAGGGCTTGTGGGCCAGTAGTCTGACGACAAAAGTCTGAGAACACAAGCTAGGCTTAGGTTTCTGGGTGAGGCCATGGCAGGCACAATCTACAGACCTGAATCGAGATCTCGTGCATCTGAAGTCAGGGCGAGGATCAGACGTTGGCTCAGGTTGGAGTTTCTGAGCATGGCGGCCGCTTCATGAAGGGAGCGGAATCTCGAGGCCATTGAGGTTTTCCCACGTTGGGAGTTGTGGGATGCCCCCTTCAAGGATTCCTTCTGCGGGACAATTGAGACCTGTTGGACAGCTCCAGGACATCCCATAGGGAATGACTCCAGAGCACCGTTCGCGGATGGATGCCTGGGAAGCACGCCTCACATTCCAATTGTCTCCTAGCAACAAGACGGTTTAGATCTGATGGCTCTGCCGGAGCAACCGGGGTGGCTGAGTTGAAATGGACTTTCCTGAGGATGGGTCCTAATGTGTTTTTGTGTCCATGAGGGCCTTGGAATGGGGCGGTGGCACCGGGACCCTGAAGTACTCTCCTAAGCTTTGGACATGGCTCCCATGCACAGGTTTCCTTGTGGAGACGAGATGAGTTCTGATGGGTGCCTCAGGAAAACCCCTATGCTCGTATTGGAATCAGGCTTTTGAGGACACCTGCCTGTAACCCAAAGCAATGGATCCTATTATGGCCTAGGGTCCTGTCTGGTTCAATCTTCTTCTCTGGGGACATCCATCTATGGTATGAGTGGAGGTCGATTATCAGCTGGTGTCAGACAGCCCTTGTTTGTTCCGGGCGACCTACACTATTGGGATGGCCTCAGGGACTTTGGAGGTTTCTCCTAATTTGTACGATTTTGGACCCTGGAATGGGCAGAATTCCCATGGATTGGTAGGCACAGTCCTAATGTGTGGCTCCAGGGATCCAGCCTGGAGGGTGTGGGGCCCAAGACTTTGAGGACAGAAGTCTGAAAACACAAACTCAGCTTAGGTTTGGGGACGTAGGTATGGCAGGCCCGATCAACAAACCATGAGAAGAACTCTTCAGGATATGAAGAAAGTGCGAGTCTGAGGCGCTTGCTCAGGCTTTTGTCTCTGGATTTTGTATCAGCGATGGCCGTGGGATGTCGGGGAGGCCTCATGGGCCATGGACGAATCTTCCGCTCTTAGGATTTCGCCCGATTCCCAATTGCTTATCGTCAATCTGTGAGATGGGAGGACTCATTTCAGTTTTGTTACCTCAGGTGTCCCACCAAAAGATGAATTCCAAAGCTAAGCCGTGGGGAAGACTGAAGGGTCAACCCGAACTATGGTTAAAAATTGGGGCCTAGGGGCATGGCAAGCCCAATATGCTATCTCTTCATCCAGCCACCGAGCGGCCTTACTTGAGGACTGGGCTCAGCATGAGTGTCACAATGTGTGTTTGTGACCAATGTGTCCCGCGAGCATGGGCTGGGCCTCATGGGCCACACTGGTTTCAACTACACTGAACGTTGGACAACATGCCAACCACAAGGTTTGTTGCCATGGGGAAGGAGTTCTGATTTCTGCATCACCTTCAACTCTGGGCAGTGATTGGAGATAAGGTCTAGGTTCTGAAACCTGAAAACCGAGGTTGGGAAGTGATGACGACCTAAGGCCATGGCGGCTCGATGTGCTCAGTGTGCGGCCAGCTGTCTTGGAGGGTCCAGGGGGTCCAGGCTCAGGCTGTGTCAGAAAGGGCATTAGTGCCCTGGTCAGCCTATGTATTTGGGGTACAGCCATGGTCGGTGCAGTTTGATCCTCATTTGGGGTTACTGGGTAGCCCCAGAGGACAATGTTTTTTTTCTGGAGGGCCGGCAGCGTGCTGCATTGTAGTTCTGGATTGCCAAACTGGAGGGCTTGTGGGCCAGTAGTCTGACGACAAAAGTCTGAGAACACAAGCTAGGCTTAGGTTTCTGGGTGAGGCCATGGCAGGCACAATCTACAGACCTGAATCGAGATCTCGTGCATCTGAAGTCAGGGTGAGGATCAGCGAACACTCAGGTTGGAGTTTCTGTCCCTGATGGCCCCTTCATGAATGGGGGGGGCATCACGAGGCCATGGGTGTTTTCCCACGATGGGAGTTGTGAGAAGCTCCAAACTGCAGAGAGTCTTCTGCAGGGCAATTGAGACCTGTTGTTTTGCTCCAGGCCAATGATTCTGAGCAGGGTTCTAAGGATGGATGGCTGGGTAGCCCACGTCGCATTCCAATTGTCTCCTAGCAACAAGACAGGTTAGATCTCCTGGATCTGTGGGGAGCAACCGAGGACGCTGAGTTGAAATGGACACCCCTGGGGATGGGTCCTAACGTGCTTTTGTGTCTATGGAGACCTTGGAATTAAGCGGTGGCACTGGGGCCCTAAAAAGTTCTCCTAAACAAAGGATTTGACACAGCTCCAACGTGCAAGTTTCCCATGTGTAGATGAGATGTTTTCTGATGGGTGAGTCAAGAAACAGCTATATGCTGCTTTTGAAATCCAGGCCTCTGAGGAGAGATGCCTGGAAACCAAAGCAATGGATCTGATTAGTGCCTAGGTGCCTGTTCTTTCCTTTTTACCTCTGGGGACATCTGTCTATGGGTCTGAGTTCAGGTAGGTACTCAGTTGGGCTCGGATTGCCCCTGTTTTTCCTGGAAAGCCACCACTATTGAGATGGATCAGGGACTTTGGAGGTTTATCCTATGAGAAGGGTTGTGGCCATTGGAATGGGCACACACAATTCCCTTGGAGAGGGCAAGTACAGTCCTCAGGTTTGGCTCCAAGGGCCTGAGCCTGTAGGTTGTGTAGGCAAGGGCTGTTTGGACAGTTGTCTGAAAACACAAACTCGGCTTATGTTTCGGGTCATAGGTATGGCAGGAGTGATCTACAGACCATGAGGAGATCTCTTCGGGATTTGAAAGAAGGGCGAGTGTGAGGCTCCTGCTCAAGTTTTTGTCTCTGGATATCGTGTCACTCATGGTCGTGGAATTTCTGGGTGACTTCATGGGAAATGGACGAGTCTTACTCTCTGGTGGTTTGGCCTCGTCCAAAGAGTTTGCGGTCATTCTGTGGGCTGTAAGAAGTCCATTTTTTTTGGTTGTTGTTGTTGTTGTTGTTTTCTTTCTTAACCTCAGGTGTCCCACCAAATGATGGAATCCAGAGTAGAGCCCTGGGGAGGGGCGACTGGACAATCAGAAATCTGGTTAAAAATTGGGGCCTAGGGACATGTCAAGCCCATTATGACATCTAATGGTCCAGCCACTGAGAGGACTTACTAGAGGACAGGACTCATGCT